>NW_023270513.1:19947255-20197205 GCF_011800145.1 Mirounga leonina
TCAATTTTATTTTTGTATATATATATATATATATATATATATATATATATATATATATATATATATAAGTTTTGTTTTCCTTACAATTTTTGGATTTAGTGTCTTCTAATACACAGACCAAAATACACTCATGACCAAGTGGATTACCCTGTTTTGACCTCCCTGTGAGATTATGTTCTCTCTTGCCCCCCTTTTTTTCTCTTTTTCTTTTTCTTTCTTTTTTCCTTTTCCTTTTCTTTTCTTTTTTTGGTTTCTGACCTCTTCAGTTTCCACTAGTGTGTATTTTGCTTGGGTCATGGTTGAAATTCTTCTCTGGGCAAAATTAATAGAAGGAGGAATTTACAAGAAAATAAAGAACCAGAGGTAAAACTCTGACACAGATCTAATCAATATGAATATAAGTAAAATGTCAGAGATGGAATTCAGGATAACAATTATAAAGTTACTAGCTGGGCATGAGAAAAACATAAAAGACACTAGAGAATCTTTTAGTGCAGAAATGAGACCTAATCAGGTCAAAATAAAAAAATGCTCTAACTGAGATGCAGTCTAAATTGCGTTCTCTAACAACTAGGGTAAATGAGGCAGAAGAGAGTGACATAGAACACAAGTTGATGGAAAGGAGAGAAGCTGAGGAAAAGAGAGAAAAACAACTAACAGACCATGAGGAGAGGCTTCAAGGAATCAGTGATGCCATAAAATGTACCAACATCAGAATTATTGGGGTGCCTAAGGGTGAAGAAAGAGAGAGGGCCATAAGGTATATTTGAGCAAATCATAGCTGAGAGCTTCCTTCCTTCCACAAGGAAACAGGCATTCATGTCCAAGAGGTAGAGAAGACCCCTCCCAAAATCAATAAAAATAGATCAACACCCTGACATATAATAGTGAAGCTTGCAAATTTCAGAGATAAAGAGAATATCCTTAAAGGAGCTCGAGACAAGAGGTCCCTTACATACAGGTGTAGGAACATTAAATTAGCAGCAGACCTATCCCCAGAGACCTATCAGGCCAGAAAGGGCTGGCAGGATATATTCAGGGTACTAAATGAGAAGAACATGCAGTCAACAATACTTTATCTGGCAAGACTGTCATTCAGAATGGAAGGAGAGATGAAGAGCTTCCAGGACAGACAGAAACTGAAAGGATATTTGACCACAAAGTCAGCTCTGCAGGAAATATTAAGGGGGATCCTGTAAGTGAAGAGAGAGCCCAAGAGTAACATAGACCAGAAAGAAACAGAGGCAAGGACTTTACAGGTAATAAAATGGCACTAAATTCATATCTTTCAATAGTTACTGTGAATGTAAAAGGGCTAAATGCTCCAATCAAAAGACACAAGGTATCAGACTGGATAAAAAAAGCAACACCTATCTATATGCTGTCTACAAGAGACTCATTTTATACCTAAAGACACCTCCAGACTGAAAGTAAGGGGACAGAGAAATATTTACCAGGCTAATGGACCTCAGAGAAAAGCTGGAGTAGCAATCCTCATCAGACAAATTAGATTTTCAACCAAAGACTGTAGTAAGGGATGAAGAGGGACACAATATCATACTTTTTTTTTTAAGATTTTATTTATTTATTTGACAGAGAGAGACAGAGTGAGAGCAGGAACACAAGCAGGGGGAGTGGGAGAGGGAGAAGCAGGCTTCCCACAGAGCAGGGAGCCCGACGTGGGGCTCGATCCCAGGAAGCTGGGATCATGACCTGAGCTGAAGGCAGACGCTTAACGACTGAGCCACCCAGGAGCCCCCCCAATATCATATTTAATGGGCCTAACCAACAAGAAGATGTAACAATTATAAATATTTATGCTCCTAATTTGGGAGCAACCAGTTATATAAACCAATCAATAACCAAAGTAAAGAAACACACTGATAATAATACATTAGTGTTAGGGTACTTCAACATCCCACTCACAGCAATGGACAGATCATCCAAGCACTAGATCAACAAGGAAACAAGGGCTTTGAATGACACACTGGACCAGATGGCCTCACAGATATACGCAGAGTATTCCATCCTAAAGCAACAGAATACACATTCTTTTCCAGTGCACATGGAATGTTTTCCAGAACAGATCACATACTGGGCCACAAATCAGGTCTCAGCTGATACCAAAAGATTGGGATTACTTCCTGCCTATTTTCAGACCACAGTGCTTTGAAACTTAAACTCAATCGCAAGAGGAAATTTGGAAGGAACTCAAACACTTGGAGGTTAAACAGCCTCCTACTAAAGAATGAATGGGTCAATCAGGAAATTAAAGAAGAATTTAAAAAATTCATTGAAACTAAGCAAAATGAAAACACACTTGTTCAAACCTTGGGGATACAGCAAAGGTGGTCCTAAGAGGGAAGTACATTGCAAGACAAGCCTCTCTCAAAAAATTAGAAAAACCTCCAAATACACAAGGTAATCTTACATCTAAAGAAGCTGGAGAAAGAACAGCAAATAAAGCCTAAATAAAGCAGGAGAAGAGAAGTAATAAAGGTTAGAGCAGAAATCAATGAAATAGAAACCAGAAGAACAATAGAACAGATCAACAAACTAGAAGCTGGTTCTTTGAAAGAATTAATCAGATCGATAAACACCTAGCCTGACTTATCAAAAAGAAAAGATTTAGGACCCAAGTTAATAAAATCATAAATGAGAGAGGAGAGATCACAACCAACACTAAGGAAATACAAACAATTTTAAGAATGTTATGAGAATATATTATGAGAATATGTTATGAGTATATATGCCAAAAAATTTGGCAATCTGGAAGAAATGGATGCATTCCTGGAAACTTATAAACTACCAAAACTGAAATAAGGAGAAATAGCAAATCTGAACAGACTCATAACCCACAAGGAAATTGAAACAGTAATCAACATCTAGTGAAGCTGTTTCAAAAATAGAAGTGGAAGAATCACAGACCCATACCCCTGAAACAAAACAAAACAAATATATGAATGGATAAAGAAAAAAATAATAAAAATTCCCCCCCCGCAACAAAAAGTACAAGTGGAAGGAAAACTTCTAAACTCATTCTATGAGGCCAGCATTACCTTGATCCCCAAACCAGAGAAAGACCCCATCAAAAAGAATTACAGACCAATATTCCTGATGAATATGGATGCCAAAATTCTTACCAAGATACTAGGCAATAGGATCCAACAGTACATTAAAAGGATTATTCATCATGGCCAAGGGGGATTTATTCCTGGGATGTAAGGGTGGTTCAACATTTGCAAATCAATCAACATGATAGATCACATTAATAAAAGAAAAGACAAGAACCATAAGATCCTCTCAATTGATGCAGAAAAAGCATTTGACAAGATACAGCATCTTTTCTCAATTAAAACTCTCCACAGTGTAGGGATAGAGGGAACATGCCTCAATATCATAAAAGCCATCTACAAAAAGCCCACAGTGAATATCATTCTTAATGGTGAAAAACTGAAAGCTTTTCCCCTAAGGACAGGACCTGGGCAAGGATGCCCACTCTCACAACTGTTGTTCAACAGTGTACTAGAAGTTCTAGCCTCAACAATCAGCAACAAAAAGAGATAAAAGGCATTCATTTTGGTAAAGAAGAAGTCAAACTCTCACTCTTCACAGATGACATGATACTTTATGTGAAAAACCCAAAAGACTCCACCCCCAAATTACTAGAACTCATACAGCAATTCAGCAACATGGCAGGATAAAAATCAATGCACAGAAATCAGTTGCCTTTATATATGCTAATGAGACTGAAGAAAGAGAAAATAAGGAATCGATCCCACTTACAATTGCACCAAAAATCATAAGATACCTAGGAATAAACCTAACCAAAGAGGTTGGATAAACAAATTTAAATAAATAAATAAAAAGAGTAAAAGGCAATTCTCAGCTGGTTCTGTTGGTAAAGCATGCAACTCTTGATCTCAAGGTTGTAAGTTTGAGCCCCTCATTGGGAGTAGAGATTACTAAAACAAATAAATACATAAGCTTAAAAAAAGAAAGCTATTTAAAAAACAATTGAAATTTGACCCCTTCCTCACATATGCTAAAAAAAATGAGTTTCCAATTGATTAAAGCTCTATGAACAGCAAACAATAAAATTTCTATGAGGATCAGACAGGTTTCTTAAACAGCACCCCAAAATCCACTAACCATGAAGGAAAAGACTGATAAATTTGACTACATTTAGATTCAGATCTTCTGTTCATTCACAAAGTTGGAGAAAATATTTGTAGTATGTATAATTGACAAATGAATGTGTAGCAGGTGGAACTCTTCTGCTATTTGTGGTATATTATTTTGGAAAACAATCTAGCATTATCTACCAAAATTGAGCATGTAGATACCCTATGTTAATTCTCTTGGGTAATGACCTAGGAGTAGAATTGCCATGTTAAGCAAGAGACAGGGGAACACTATCCATAACAGCTCCAAACTGGAAACAACCCTTATTGCACCTATTTCCTAGTGGCTCATTTTAATTACTGTAAAGTATTCTGTTATACAGTCTATACCACAATTTATCCATTGCTTTTCTGATAGAACTCTGACTAATGCATCATTTATGCTGGTTTCTTCTATAGAGGTGATCATCTTTTCTTAAAAATCAACTTGTAAGTGTTCTTTGTATGTTAAGGATCTTAACCTATTATCTGTCATATATGTTATGAAATGTATTGCCTAATTTGTCATTAATCATTTATCTTTCTTTACAATAGTTTGCACCATGAAAGCTTTGTATTGTATCCAATAAATTTATCATCAGTATTTAAAAAAAGAATAAAAGGCAACTCTGTTCAAAAAGATAAGAAGCATCCAGAAGAAAATACAAACAAGCATTCTAATCATAAAGCTGTGTAAAAAGACAGTGGATGTCTTTCTATATGGAAATAACGACCAAACATTTAAAAATGATCAAATGGATGTCAAATATCCTCTTAAATTATACCTAACATAGAAAGTTTCATTCTAGCTATTTGTCACACTTTTATCAGTCTCTACTAATTGTATTAAACAAATTTATAAAATTAAATTATTCGTACAAAAATATCATGCACATATACATTGAAGAATTTTATGTGTATTGAAATTATAATTTATCCTTCCCTTAATATTTAGTATTTTCACCACATATAATTAACCTAGTAAGTGTTTTTTTGTTTGTTTGTTAGTTTTTTTATTCTATTTTCAGAATAATTACTTATAACTACAAGAATTGCTAGAGAATATGTTCCGGAAGGCAAGAATAGTTGTTATTTGTATTAAAGAGAAACACCAAGATAACAAGTGATGCTACACAAATCCAAAGTGCTGAAAACATTTAGTTCACTTTCAAAATACTGAACATTGCCTTCATTTCTTGTAGACTAATTTAAGTGACTAGGTCACTCTAATAATACTTTAAGTATAAAGGTGTAAGTCTATGTCATTCCATAGTTTGTTTTAGCTAATAATGTTTTCTGTACTCTACTCAACCTGCAAGACTCAAAATATAGACTATATCCTCCAAAAAATCCACCCACCACAGCATTGATTATCAATCTTACTTCACTGCTGTGGGGAAAAAAAAAGAAGAAGAAGACTGCAGGCTCAAAATGGTGTCACTTAGACTGAGTTCCCAAACCAGGGCTTAACACCCAATCTAATTTCAGTTTCAACTTCCCCCAGAAATCTGGCCTTAACCAGTCAGTCAGGAAAACTTTTCTTTCTATCAGCACCAATGAGTCTGTCACTGGGTTTTCTCGATCTCTCAAAGAAATGTGAGGTAATTTGCATAATAAGACACCTTGCTTTATCCCCTAGCAAACAGCCTTAGCTGGAACAATCTTTTTTTTTTGGCTAATAACTTCCTTGTCCCCACCCTCTTATAAAAAACCTTCTATTTTGTACAACTCCTGGGAGTGCTTCACTGCTTGCTAGATGGGGTACTGCCCAATTTATAAAATAATTTGATAAAGCTTTAAATTTACTTGGTTGAATTTTGTTATTTAATACCTCTTACATTATATTCTGTATTATCTAGCACTTGTTCATGTTATCTTTTAAATACTTCACTAATAGCTTCATGTTTGTCAGTCTTCTCTAAAATAGCTTTATGTGCCTGGGTTAGGAATAAATATCTTCTATTTCTCTTGAGTCAGAATCATAGGACCTTAGGTCTATAAAATCCTCAGGTCATCTTCTCACCTTTCCTCATTTTATACACATTGAGACAATTGAGATCCAGAGAAGACTATAATAAGACTAAAATCTAGATCTCTTGATTCCCAATCCCTTGTTCTTTTTTTTCCCAATCCTTTGTTCTTATACTATAGTATGTACCCTTCCCTGTTCTCATCAGTGCCTAGCCCACTGCTAGACTCCCAGGAAACTTCTGAGGAACATTGTACAGATAAGCAACTTTCATTTATTGCTACTGTCTTCAAATATTGCCAAGTTCTGTACTCAGCTAAGAATTCTACATAAACTATATCTATGAAAATCAAGTGACAGTCATCATTTATATTTTAATTTTCCTTTTTTGTATTTTTATATAAATGCTATTCAAGATATTTTGGTGAATTAATAAAAGTACATATATGTATATATATGTATATATATTAAATTACATGTATGCACATATGTATGGATTACTTTAACATGGAAATCTGAAGAAAACATGGTTTGAATTAAATTGTTGTTTTTATAATGGGATAAATCACTCACAATTTTGAAAGTTGGTACCAGATAGCCCAGGGGAAATTGCTACAATTACTAAACAAATCTGCAGTTTAGATGAAAAACAAAACTGTTTACTTATCTGGCTTTTTTGCAAAGAACTTCAGGGAGTTCAGGTTCATCTTTTCTGTATATGGCCAGGACTTAATAGATTTTTATGAATAGACTAGAATGTGTATCTTCTTAAAGGAACTGAAACAATTGCTTTTTGCAAGGAATTTCTGTCATAGCTCACGAAGGCCCATTATATCTCATAAAAACATGTTAGCACTATTTCTGTTAAATGAAAACGCAGTTGCCACTTAAGGGTAAAACAATAACACAATAAACAATACCACAAAACCTGCTGAGAGATGGATATCTGCTGTCTCCTCTCTTTTCTTTGACTGAATGGTAAAGAAATTGAATGCAAGGGCCACTATATGAGCTAGAATGAACAAATCTCTATTGGTGTTCAGCCAAACTGAAAATTACATCCAAGCTATTCAATCTCAGTCCAGTTGAATGCAAAGCTGGTTAAATGGTCCTTTGTTTAGGAGTGTTAAGTGACTGGGTAGGGACTGAGGTGAATCCAGACATCAAAGAAGTTTTGAAGTATGAACTATATAGATTTTCTAATCTTAATGATTGATAACCCTAGTACCTGGCATTTTTACTCATCCTTTAAATATAACTCCTGCTTATGTTTTTTACATTCTAACTGTTACCATTGGTTTCTAATCCACGTGGTCACAACAGATTCATCAGGTAACTTACTCTGCCTCAATATTAATTAAAATTCCTAAACACTACTTAGGGGTTAGGCATTATTTCTTTTCAAATTGAAAGAAACACAGAGTGGACTACTAGGAAGTAAAACAGGGTACCACAGACTATCCATATTTAATATACTTAAATTATAGATTTGTATTTTGCTATATGTCTAGCATCAAAGGTACAACAATAATTAGACAGGTGATTTATTTTTCATTTATTTGTTTCAATCACACTAAGAGTTGGAAATTGAAGCATTCTTTGGGCTGAATGTGATCAGTTTAGAGGGACTCAGTATAAATGCTCCTTATAATCCCTACATCCTAGATAATAATAAGCTTTTGAGATGGTTTAACTTAAGTCTGGGAAACTGTAAACTGTGGTGTACTTTAACAAATAGGCTATTATGGGAGGGAGAAGAAAAGATGACAGAGGAGTAGGGGACCCTATTTCAACTGGTCCCTGGAATTGAGCTGGATATCTACCAGACCACTCTGAGCACCCACGAAATCAGCCTGAGATGTAAGAAGATCTGGATCTCTACAAACAGAATATCATGGGCGATTAGTTTCAAGGTACGAAGTGGGGAGCCATGATTCCATGGACAGATATTGGAGGATAAATGGCAGTGGGAAGGAGCCTGGGCTTGGGGATCCAACACTGCCAGTGAATTACAGCCTCGTGCACTGGGGTCAGGGCACAGACTCGCACACCAGTAGTGGTGTGGAAAGGACTTTAGGGCAGCCCCCAGGATGGAAACCCGGAGCGGCGAGGTTGCGCATGCAAACTGGGAGCAGCTGGCGGTTTTAGAAGCACAAAGAGCAGAGACGAGCTCCAACCTGGAGGCAGGACTGGGAGCACTGCAGAGGGGCACACAAACCAGGACCCTGCAGTTTATAGCAGCACAGAGAGAAACAGAGACAGTGTGGCCTGGAGAGCTCACTGAAGAACAGACTGCAACCTCTCTGCTCTGAGGCAGAGGGTTGCAAGTCAAAGAAGAAGAGATGTGGAAAGCCGCCAGGGAAAGCCAACAGAGAACAAAAGCCCCCAAAAAACTGATTCCCACTGAGCCCATCCCCTGACACAGGGGGGCAGGGCAACTCTGCCCAAACAGGGTTGCCTGAGTAACAGCATGGCAGGCCCCTCCCCCAGAAGACAGGCTGGGAAAACAACAGGCCAGCAACCCTAAGGTCCCAAGAAAACAGGTGCATCTTGCTTGGGTTCTGGTCAATAATTTGGACTCTATACATTCCCTCAACCACCCATCAACAGAATGACTAGGAGGAGGAACCCCCATAATAGAAAAGACTCAGAGATTATGACTTATGCCGCAGATTTACAAATGGATGCAGATATAAACAAGATGTTGGAGATGGAATTCAGGCTACCAATTGTGAAGACAAAAGCTAGAATGGAGAAATCAATTAATGGCAACATAGAGTCTCTAAGGGCAGAAATGAAAGCTGAATTGGCAGAAGTTGAAAATGCTATCAGTGAGATCCAATCCAATCTAGATAATCTAACAGCTAGGGTAAGTGAGGCAGAAGAACGAATAAGTGACCTGGAAGACAATATAATAGATAAAAAGAGAAAAGAGGAGGCCAGGGAAAAACAACTCAGAATCCATGAAAATAGAATCAGAGAAATAAGTGACACCATGAAGCGTTCCAATGTCAGAATAATTGGAATCCGGAGGGAGTGGAGAGAGAGAGAGGACTAGAAGATGTACTTGAGCAAATCATAGCTGAGAACTTCCCTAATCTGGGGAATGAAACAAACATTCATGTCTAGAGGCAGAGAGGACTCCTCCCAAGATCAAGGAAAACAGGCCAACACACTGGCATGTAATAGTAAAACTTGCAAATCTTAGAACCAAGGAAACCATCTTAAGGGCAGTTAGGGGGAAGAGATTCCTTACGTACAGAGAGAGGAACATCAGAAGAGTGTCAGACCTATCCACAGAGACCTGGCAAGCCAGAAAGGCCTGGCAAGACATATTCAGGATACTAAACAAGAAGAACATGCATCCAAGAATACTTTATCCGGCAAGGCTATCATTGAGAATGGATGGAGAGATGCAGAGCTTCCAAGACCGGCAGAAACTGAAAGAATATGTGACCACTAAGCCAGCCCTGCAAGAAACATTAAGGAGGGTTCTATAAAAGGAGAAAGACTGCAAGAGTGATATACAACAGAAATTTACAGGGATAATCTATAAAAACAATGTCCTTACAGGCAACATGATGACAATTAATTCATATCTTTCAATAATCACTCTCAACGTGAACGGCCTAAAAACTCCCATAAAATGGCACAGGGTTGCAGATTGGATAAAAAGACAGGACCCATCCATATGCTGTTTACAGGAGACTCATTTTAAACCTAAAGATACAGCCAGACTGAAAGTGAAGGGATGGAGATCCGTCTTCCATGCTAGCAGACCTCAAAAGAAAGCTGGGGTAGCAATTCTTGTATCTGACAAATTAGATTTTAAACTAAAGACTGTAATTAGAGAAACAGAAGGACACTATATCATTCTTAAAGGGTCTATCCAACAAGGAGACCTAAAAATTGTAAATATCTATGCCCCCAACATGGGAGCAGCCATCTACATAAACCAACTGTTAACCAAAATAAAGAGTCATATTGATAACAATACGTTAATTGTAGGAGACCTCAATACTCCACTCTCAGCAATGGATAGACCATCTAAGCAGAAAATCAACAAGGAAACAAGAGCTTTGAATGATACACTGGACCAGATGGACCTCATGGATATATACAGAACGTTCCACCCTAAAACAACAGAATACTCGTTCTTCTCGAGCACACATGGAACTTTCTCCAGAATAGACCACATACCGGGTCACACATCAGGTCTCAACTGCTACCAAAAGATTGAGATTATTCCCTGCATATTTTCAGACCACAGTGCTTTAAAACTAGAACTCAATCACAAGAAAAAATTTGGCAGAAATTCAAACACTTGGAAGCTAAAGAACACTCTGCTCAAGAATGTTTGGGTCAACCAGGAAATCAAACAAGAACTTAAACAATTCATGGAAATCAATGAGAATGAAAACACATCGGTCCAAAACCTATGGGATACTGCAAAGGCAGTCCTAAGGGGGAAATACATAGCCATCCAGGCCTCACTCAAAAAAGTAGAAAAATCCCGAATTCACCAACTAACTTTACACCTTAGAGAACTAGAGAAAAAGTAACAAACGATGCCTAAGCCACGCATTAGAAGAGAAATAATTAAAATTAGAGCAGGGATCAATGAATTAGAAACCAGAAACACAGTAGATCAGATCAATGAAACTAGAAGTTGGTTCTTTGAAAGAATTAATAAGATTGATAAACCACTGGCCAAACTTATCCAAAAGAAAAGAGAAAGGACCCAACTTAATAAAATTATGAATGAAAGGGGAAAGATCACGACTAACACCAAGGAAATAGAAACAATTATTAGAAATTATTATCAACAACTATATGCCAATAAACTGAACAATCTGGATGAAATGGATGCCTTACTGGGAACCTATAAGCTGCCAAGACTGAAACAGGAAGAAATTGACAACCTGAATAGGCCAATAACCAGTAATGAGATGGAAGCAGTGATCAAAAACCTGCCAAAAAACAAGAATCCAGGGCCTGATGGATTCCCTGGGGAATTCTACCAAACATTCAAAGAAGAAATAATACCTATTCTCCTGAAGGTGTTTCAAAAAAATAGAAACAGAAGGAAAACTTCCAGACTCATTCTATGAGGCCAGCGTTACCTTAATCCCCAAACCAGGCAAAGACCCCATCAAAAAGGAGAATTTCAGACCAATATCCCTGATGAATATGGATTCCAAAATCCTCAACAAAATCCTAGCTAATAGGATCCAACAATACATTAAAAGGATCATCCACCACAACCAAGTGGGATTTATCCCCGGGATGCAAGGGTGGTTCAACATTCGCAAATCAATCATTGTGTTACAACACATTAATAAGAGGAGAGAGAAGAACCATAAGGTCCTCTCAATTGATGCAGAAAAATGCAACATCCTTTCCTAATTAAAACTCTTGAGAGTATGGGGATAGAGGAAATATTGCTCTAGTACATAAAATCCATCTATGAAAAACCCACAGGGAATATCATCCTCAATGGGGAAAAGCTGAGAGCCTTTCCCTTAAGATCAGGAACACGTCAAGGATGCCCACTCTCACCACTGTTGTTCAACATAGTACTAGAAGTTCTAGCCTCAGAAATCAGAAAAAAAAGAAATAAAAGGTATTCAGATTGGCAAAGAAGAAGTCAAACTCTCTCTTTTCACAGATGACATGATACTTTATGTGGAAAACCCAAAAAACTGCACCTCCAATTACTAGAACTCACACAGCAATTCAGTAATGTGGCAGGATACAAAATCAATGCACAGAAATCAGTTGCTTTCTTATACACTAACAATGAAACAGTAAAAAGAGAAATTAGAGAAATGATTCCATTTACAATAGCACCAAAAAACATAAGATACCTTGGAATAAACCTAACGAAAGAGGTAAAGGATCTATACTCTAGGAACTGCAGAACACTCATGAAAGAAATTGAAGAAGACACAAAAAGATGGAAAAATATTCCATGTTCAGGGATCAGAAGAATAAACATTGTTAAAATGTCTATGCTACCCAGAGCAATCTATACCTTCAGTGCCATCCCGATCAAAATTCCAATTACATTTTTCAAAGTGCTGGAACAAACAATCCTAAAATTTGTATGGAATCGGAAAAGACTCTGAATCACCAAGGAAATGTTGAAAAAGAAAAACAAAGCTGGTGGCATCAAATTGCCCTATTTCAGGCTATATTACAAAGCTGTGATCACCAAGACATCATGGTACTGGCACAAAAACAGACATATAGACTAATGGAACAGAATAGAGAGCCCAGATATGGACCCTCAACTCTATGGTCAAATAATCTTTGACAAAGCAGGAAAAATTATGCAATGGAAAAAAGACAGTCTCTTCAATAAATGGTGCTGGGAAAACTGGACAGCCACATGCAGAAGAATGAAACTTGACCATTCTCTAACACCACACACAAAGATAAAATGTATGAAAGACCTCAATGTGAGACAGGAATCCATCAAAATCCTAGAGGAGAACATAGGCAGTAACCTCTTTGACATCGGCCACAGCAACTTCTTTCAAGATACATCTCCAAAAGCTAGTGAAACAAAACCAATAATGAACTTTTGGGACTTCATCAAGATAAAAAGCTTCTGCACAGCAAAGGAAACAGTCAACAAAACAAGAGGCAACCCACAGAATGGGAGAAGATATTTGCAAATGACTCTACAGGTAAAGGGCTGGTATCCAAGATCTATAAAGAACTTCTCAAACTCAACACCCAAAAAACAAATAATCAAGTCATAAAATGGGCAGAAGACATGAAAAGGCACTTCTCTGAAGAAGACATACAAATGGCTAACAGACACATGAAAAAATGCTCAGCATCATTAGCCATCAGGGAAATTCAAATCAAAACCACATTGAGATACCACCTTACACCAGTTAGAATGGCAAAAATGGATAGGAAAAGAAACAATAATTGTTGGAGAGGTTGTAGAGAAAGGGGAACCCTCTTACACTGTTGGTGGGAATACAAGTTGGTACAGCCACTTTGGAAAACAATGTGGAGTTTCCTCAAAAAATTAAAAATAAGCTACCCTATGACCCAGCAATTGCACTCCTGGTATTTACCCTAAAGACACAGATGTAGTGAAAAGAAGGACCATATGCACCCCAATGTTCATAGCAGCAATGTCTGCAATAGCCAAACTGTGGAAAGAGCTGAGATGCCCTTCAACAGATGAATGGATAAAGAAAATGTGGTCCACATATACAGTGGAATATTACTCAGCCATCAGAAAGGATGAATACCCAACTTTTACATCAACATGGATGGGACTGGAGGAGATTATGCTAAGTGAAATAAGTCAAGTAGAGAAAGTCAATTATCATATGGTTTCACTTATTTGTGGAACATAAGGAATAGCATGGAGGACATTAGGAGAAGGAAGGGAAAAATGAAGCGGGGGAAATCAGAGGGAGAGATGAACCATGAGAGACTATGGACTCTGAGAAACAAACAGGGTTTTAGAGGGGAGGGGGTAGGGTGGATTGGTTAGCCCAGTGATGGATATTAAGGAGGGCATGTACTGCATGGATCACTGGTGTTATACAAAAACAGTGGATCATGGATCATCACATCAAAAACTAATGGTGTATTGTATGGTGACTAACATAACATAATATTTTTAAAAAATAAAAAAATATAGGCAATCATGGAGAGATATTCTCCAAAATTTTAAAGTATTTTTCATTAATGGCCCAAGTAGAATTTTACTGAAATTGCTCATTTGTTTGTTTGCATCCCCAACTGAATTGCAACATCTTAAGGGATGGGATGCTGTCCTGTTCATCATCATACCCCAGGTGCCAATTACTGGCATTCAATAAATATTTGAATTGCATTAGATCTTCAATATCATTAGGTATATAGCCCTGATTGTGAAAAAAACACCATTTACATATGGATGCAGATCATTTGTGAGTTACTTTGTAAGAGTGAATATGTCCCTATTATTTTTTGCAAAGATTTTTATTGAGATATATAAAATTATAATACTTATATGGTCACCCTTAGAAATCATATTTCTCCATATCCCAATTTCTTTTCTTATCCCCTTGAAATTTGTGTCATATTCTGTTTCTAAACCTTATATCGAGTTGCATATTTTAGCAGCATTCAATTTCTAGCCAAATGGAAAAAATTCAGATGAGAAATGATCATGTATTTTAAAACAGAATTTTAAATTATATTAAATTAAAATTAAAATTAAAAAATCAGTCCTGAAGTATTTGAGGATCATATCAATCAGTCTATGCTTATTTTGTTAATATTAGTCTGCACTGCCTTTTCCATTTTCTGGTTACATTTACATTTACAGTATTCATTCTTTGCTTATTGAATAATATATATCTTACTGTAGTGCATTAGACTAGAAAAATTCACATCTAAATTCTACCACTATTTTCACTATCTGTCAAATAGACTATGGCCATTTAGAAAGGGTGACAAAAATACAATATCTTATTCAAAGATCTTTTAATAGAAGAGATGACCTATTTAAGCATCTCATGCTTACATTCTTTTGGATTTTACTTTTGTTAGGAAGCCTTCAACAATGCTTGTGTATCTGCTTGTAATACTTGGACTATAGTCTGTTTCTTCCTAGAGAGATCTTGAATTTGACCTCCTGTTCACCAAAACAAGCAAGCAAACAAACAAACAAAAAAAACAATAACAAAAAAAAATCATGGAGGTGATTTCCCTATGAAATACTAGGTGCAGGGGTGCCTGGGTGACTCAGTCGGTTAAGTGTCTGCCTTCGGCTTGGGTCATGATCCCAGGATCTTGAGATCAAGCCCTTCATCAGGCTCCTTGCTCAGCAGGGAGCCTGCTTCTCCCTCTCACCCTGCCTGACAATCCCCTTGCTGGTGCTCTCTCTCTCTCTCTGTCAAATAAATAAATAAAATATTTAAAAAATAATAAAATAAAAAATAAATAAATAATGAAATAAAATAAAATATGAGGTGCAAAATAGAACTCTGGGGTGACTATTGGACTGTGTATTTCTAGAGGTAATTTACTCATTTGACAATATTAGTACAGAAAAAAACTTTATTGAAAAGCGGCGGGAACATCACTATGGAAATAAACCAGCTATTTCTCAATCTGTAGAAGTTGGTGAATGACAGGCCAGATATCTTGCCCAATCACTTCCTTTTCATTATTATTTGCTATTTTGGAAAGCGGCTGCTAGTTACACCAGACTAAGTTTAGAAGTTGTTGTCATTATTATCATGTTAGTTAGTTTTGAATCTTCCCTGTCAAAAACCTTAATACTTTCAGGTTACATCTATTTCAGAATACATGAAATTCTTCAATACCAAATGCGGAACAAATTCCTTTATCGGAAGGCCTCAATACTACATCTGCATCTCAAGATGCTGGTTGGGTTGGTTTTAAATTATCACAATAATTCTAGTTTGAAGGCTTTTGCCTGGCATTCATTATTCATATGAACGTTACTGTTTTAACCTTTTGTGATCTCATGCTAGTCTAATTAAAAGTTTATAGTGGAAACCTCAGGGCTACAATCTACTTAGAAATCTACTTAGAGGGGCGCCTGGGTGGCTCAGCATTAAGCGTCTGCCTTCGGCTCATGTTATGATCCCAGCACTCTGGGATAGAGTCCCACAATGGGCTCCCTGCTCAGCAGGAGCCTGCTTCTCCCTCTCCCACTCCCCCTGCTTGTGTTCCCTTTCTCACTGGCTCTCTCTCTGTCAAAAAATAAGTAAAATCTTAAAAAAAAAAAAAAGAAAGAAAAGAAAACTACTTAGAAAACATGCATTGCATTGGGGAGTTCAGAAAAAAAAAAAATCAACAACAGTTCTTAAGCAATTATTCGTATTAGAAGTGAACAGGAGTGTATTTATCTGCCTCCCCAGCAAAGATCCACATGTTTAAGTTCACTTTCCCAATGCCCTCTCCAGGTCACAGATGTACAAACATTCCTTTTTCTACTTGAATTCAACTAGATTTAGTTGATTCAGCTAGATTCAGCTAGAGTTAATGTCTCTAGTCTCTTCCCACTCAAATTCACCAGGCTCACAGCTTTCAGATTTTACTTAATAATCATTTTATCATGTTACTACTTTACCTAAGAAAACTATTGCCTACCATGTCAAATACAACATCTCCCCATACTTTTGAAGGCCCTCCATTCTGTCTCTACAGATAAAAGCCAAAATGGAAACTTGGGAAAAAGATAGCTGAGTTTTCAAGGAGGGTTAAGACAGAGAATCTGAGAATTTAAACATAGACATAGGTAGACAGCTTGGCAGGGGACAAATTAGGAGCCCAGATATCTGGGACATCTGAAGTTCTTACAGGTCAGAACAACATATCAATTCTAAGGAACTATCCAAAGTTTGAGGGGGTGGAAGTTCTTGAATATAAAGACAAAAAATGGCCCCAAATGCAGTAAGTATATCAGTCAGCTATTGCTGATCACCTCCTAAAATAAATAAAGAAAATTGTCAGTTTATGGGTCACTAGGTGGTTCTGCTAATCTAGGCCAGGCTTGGCTGATTTCTTCTGGAATTACTCATGTCTCTGTAGTTAGCTGATGGGTTAACTTGGGGCTAGCTTGTGTAGTATGGAATCTTTTCAGATAACTCAGCTCTCATCCATGGATCTCTCACATCTTTCTAGCAAGCTAGCTCAGGCAATTTGTTGTGATTTTGACAGAGGTCAAAGATAAGAAACAAAATTGTACAAACACTTTTAAAAAGTCTCTGCTTGCATTAATCTTTCAATGCCACATTGGCCAAAGAAAGACACATGACTAAGACCAGAGTCGATCTACAATGGCACTACCAAAAATGTTGGAAACAGAGAGACATGATCACAGTAGGTTAAAAAGAAAGAAAGAGAAAGAAGAAAGAAAGAAAGAAAGAAAGAAAGAAAGAAAGAAAGAAAGAAAGAAAGAAAGAAAGAAAGAAAGAAAGAAAGAAAGAAAGAGAAAGAAAGAAAAGAAAGAAAGAAAAGAAGGAATCAAAAGTCTTAAATGGAAAGTAGAGTGAAAGGAGCTCTAACCCTTAAATTAGGATAGACCCTGTGTGACTTCTAATTCCCCAAAAGCATCCCCTGCTATTCTCTACCTGGCTGACTCTGCCATAAGTCTACTGTCCTTATTTCAGTTCCTGGAACAGGCCAAGTTCTCTACCAACTCAAGGTCTTCACATGAGCTATTTTCCACTTTCTACAGATCTCTGAGCACTGGTCTAATCCCTAAAAATCCTAACAGCCAATTTTTACTTTATCCTAAAGCTCACAGCTTAGATGTCACTTTCTTAGAGGGACACTCCTTTCTAAACAAACTAAAATATATTTTCCTGCTGCCTTCTCCCACTATCACATTATTATGTAATAATTTCCCTATTTAATTCCTTCCTAGTACTCTTAGTTCATCACAAACTGTAATTAAATGTCATTTATTGATTTGCTTAACATCATTCTGTGCCACTAGACTGTAAATTCTGTAAGGGTAGAGACCTTATCTGTCACATTCACTGTTACATAGCAACAGATCATAGCAGAATGTTCAGCACCAAATAGATATTCAAAAATAACTTTTTAGACTGTTGAATCACAGATCTGTACCTCTGAAACAAATAATGCAATATATGTTAAAAGAAGAAGAAGAAGAAGATAGCAGAAGGGGAAGAATGAAGGGGGGGAATCAGAGGGGGAGACGAACCATTAGAGACGATGGACTCTGAAAAACAAACTGAGGGTTCTAGAGGGGAGGGGGGTGGGAGGTTGGGTTAGCCAGGTGATGGGTATTAAAGAGGGCACGTTCTGCATGGAGCAGAACAATGAATCATGGAACACTACATCAAAAACTAATGATGTAATGTATGGTGATTAACATAACAATAAAAAATTAAAAAAAATAAATGGTTAAAATCATAAAAAATAACTTTTTAAAGTTTTTTTAAATTTTATTTCTAGTTAATATAGAGAATAATATTACATCCAGGTGTATAATTTAGTGATGCAACACTTATACACAATAGCCAGTTCTAATCACAAGTTCATTGCTTAATCCCCATCAGCACTTCTCTTTTGGTAACCATTAGATTGTTCTCTATAGCTAAGAGTCTGTTTCTTCATTTGCCACTCTCTTTTTCCCCCCCTCTATGATCATTGGCTTTGTATTTTAAATTCCACATATGAGTGAAATAATATGACATTTGTCTTTCTCTGACTGAGTTATTTCACTTAGAATAATACTCTCTTAGCTCCATGCATGTCCTTGCAAATGGCAAGATTTCATTCTCTTTTATGGCTGAGTAATATTCCATCACACACACATACACACACACACACATATCACCTCTTCTTTATCCATTCATCAGTTGATGGACAGTTAGGCTCTTTCCAGATGATTTTGGCTATTGTTGATAATGCTGCTATAAGCATCAAGATGCATGTATCACTTCGTATCAGGATTTCTGTATCCTTTGGGTAAATACCCAATAGTGCAATTGCTGGATCTTAGAATACTTCCATTTTTAATATTTTGAGGAACCTCCATACTGTTTTCCAGACAGAGTGACTGCACCAGTTTGCATTCCTACCAACAGTGTAAGAGGGTTCCACTTTCTCCACATCCTAGCCAACATTTGTTGTTTCCTGTTTTGTTAATTTTTGTCATTCTAACTGGAGTAAGGTGGTATCTCATTGTGGTTTTGATGTATATTTCCCTAATGATGACTGATGTTGAGCATTTTTTCATGTATCTGTTAGCCATCTCTATGTTGTGTTTGGAAAAATGTCTATTCATGTCTTCTGTCCATTTTTTAACTGAATTATTTGATTTTTGGGTGTTCCAATTTATAAGTTCTTCATATATTTTGGATACTACCCTTTTAACAGATATGTCATTTGTAAATATCTTCTCCAATTCTATAGGTTAACTTAGTTTTGTTGATTGTTTCATTGCTGTGCAGAAGCTTTTTATTTTCATGAAGTCTCAATAGTTTATTTTTGCTTCTGTTTCCCTTGCATCAGGAGACATATCTAGAAAAAAGGTTCTAGGGCCAATGTCAAAGGTAAGGCCTGTGTTCTCCTCTAGGATTTTAATGGTTTCCTGTCTCACATTTAGGTCTTTCATCCATTTTGAATTCATTTCTGTGTATGGTGTAAGGGAGTGGTCCAGTTTCATTCTTTTGCATGCTACTGTCCACTTTTCCCAACACCATTTGTTGAAGAGACTTTTTTCCATTGCATATTCTTTCCTGCTTTGTCAAAGATTAGTTGACATAGAGTTGAGGGTCCATTTCTGGGTGTTCTATTCTGTTCCACTGATCTATGTGTTTGTTTTTGTGCCTACACCATACTGTCTTGATGCTACAGCTTTGTATTAGAATTTGAAGTCTGGAATTGTGATGCGTCCAGCTTTGCTTTTCTTTTTCAAGGCTGCTTTGGCTATTTGGGGTCTTTTGTGGTTCCATAAAAAAATTAGGATTATTTGTTGTAGCTCTGTGAAAAATGCTGGTGGTATTGTGATAGGGATTACATTAAATGTATAGATTGCTTTGGGTAGTATAAAAAATTTAACAATGCATGTCCTTCCAAACCATGAGTATGGAATGTCATTCTATTTCTTTGTGTCCTCTTTAATCTCTTTCATCAGTGTTTTATAGTTTTCAGAGTACAGATCTTTTACCTCTTTGGTTAGGTTTATTCCTAGGTGTCTCATGATATTTGTTGCAACTGTAAATGTGATTGCTTCCTCCATTTCTCTTTCTCCTATTTCATTATTGGTGCACAGAAATGCAGCAGATTTCTGTACATTGATTTTGTGTCCTGTGACTACTGAATTCATGTATCAGTTCTAGAAATTTTTTGGTGGAATCTTTTGGGTTTTCTATATAGAGTATCATGTCATCTGCAAATAGTGAAGGTTTTACTTCTTCTTTACCAGTGTGGATGTCTTTTATTTATTTTTATTGTCTGATTGCTGTTGCTAGCACTTCCAGTACTATGTTGAATAAAAGTGGTTAGAGTGGGGGCGCCTGGATGGCTCAGTCGTTAAGCGTCTGCCTTCCCCTCAGGTCATGATCCCAGGGTCCTGGGATCGAGCCCCACATCAGGCTCCCTGCTCCACAGGAAGCCTGCTTCTCCCTCTCCCACTCCCCCTGCTTGTGTTCCCTCTCTCACTGTGTCTCTCTCTGTCAAATAAATAAAATCTTAAAAAAAAAAGTGGTTAGAGTGGGCATCCTTGCCTTCTTCCTGACCTTAAGGGGAAAGCTATCAGTTTTTCCCATTGAGTATGACATTCCCTGTGAGTTTTTCATACCTGTCCTTTATTGTGTTGAGGTATGTTCCCTCTAAACCTACTTTGTTGAGAGTTTTTATCATGAATGGATGTTGTACTTTATCAAATGCTTTTTCTGCATCTATTAAAAGGATCATATGATCTCATCCTTTGTTTTATTAATGTGGTGTATCCTGTTGATTGATTTGTGAACATTGACCCACACTTGCAGCCCAGGAAGAAATCCCACTTGATCGTGGTGAATGATTTTTTAATGTACTGTTGGATTCATTTTGCCAGTATTTTATTGAGAATTTTTGCAGCCATGTTCATTAGGGATATTGGACTTTAGTTCTCTTTTTTTGGCAGGATCTTTATCTGGATCTAGTATCATGGTATTGCTAGACTTATAGAATGAATTTGGAAGTTTTCCTTCCATTTCTATTTTTTGAAATAGTTGAGAACAATATTAACTCTTTAACTATGTGGTAGAATTCGCCTATGAAACCATCTGGCCTGGACTTTTGTTTGTTGGGAGATTTTTTTTTTATGGTTTCAACTTCTTTCATGGTTATTGATCTGTTCAAGTTTTTTATTTCTTCTTGTTTCAGTTTTAGTAGTTTATATGTTTCTAGGAATTTACCCTTTTCTTCCAGGTTGTCCAATGTGTTGGCATATAGTTTTTCATAATATTCTCTTAAAATTGTTTATATTTCTGTGCTGTTGGTTATTCATCTTCTCTCATTTGTGATTTTATACATTTGGCTCCTTTCTCTTTTCTTTTTGATAAGTCTGGCAAGGAGTTTATCAGTTTTATTATTATTTTTTTTAAGAACCAGCTCCTGGTTTCATTGATCCATTCTACTGTTCTTTGTTGTTGTTGTTGTTTTACTTTTTTGTTTTTGTTTTCAGTTTCTATATCATTTATTTCTACCTAATCTTTATTATCCCCCCCTTCTGCTGGCTTTAGGCTTTATTTGTTCTTTTTCTAGCTCTTTTAGGAGTAAGGTTAGGTTGTTTATTTGAGACTTTTCTTGCTTCTTGAGGTAGGCTTGAATTACTATGTCCTTCCCTCTTAGGAACACTTTTGCTGCATTCCAAAATTTTTTGACCATTATGTTTTCATTTTCATTTGTTTCCATTTTTTTAATTTCTTCTTTGATTTCCTGGTTGACCTATTCATTGTTTAGTAGCATGTTGTTTAACTACCATGTGTTTGTGATCTTCCCATTTTTTTCTTGTGGTTTACTTCAAATTTCATACTGCTGTGGTCAGAAAAGATGCATGGTATGATCTCAGTATTTTTGTACTTGTTGAGGCCTGATATTGTGACCTAGTATGTGATCTTTCTGGACAGTGTTCCATGTGTACTTTGAAAAGAATGTATATTTTTCTACTTTAGGATGAAATGTTCTGAATATGCCCCCTTTATTATGATATACTGTCTTCTTTCATCTTGTTACAGTATTTGGTTTATAGTCTAGTTTGTCTGATTTAAATATTGCTACTCCAGCTTTCTTTTGATGTGCATTTCCATGGTAAATATTTCTGCATCCCCTCACTTTCAATCTGCAGATGTCTCTAGGTCTAAAATGAGTCTCTTTTTGGAAACATATAGATGGGTCTTTTTTTTTTTATCAATTCTTACACTGTCTTTTGATCGGAGTGTTTCATCCATTTACTTTCAGAGTAATTACTGATAGATTTGTGCTTAGTGCCACTTTATTACTTCTTTTGTCATTTCCAGAGATTTCGTCTGTTCTTTCCTTGTCTTTGTCACTTTTAGTCTTTCCTTTCCTCTCAAACAGCCCCCTTTAATATGTCTTGTAGGGTTAATTTTGTGGTCATGATTTCCTTTAGTTTTTATTTGCTGGAAAACTCTTTTTATCTCCTTCTATCCTTCATGATAGCCTTGCTGGATAGAATATTCTTGCCTGGAGATTTTTCCCATTCAGCACATTAAATATATCATGCCACTACCCTCAGGTTTGCCATATTTCTATTAAGATATCTGCAACTAGCCTTATAGGTCTTCCCTTAAAAGTTAGGGACTTCTTTTGTTACTTCTTTTAAGATATTTTTTTTCTTTATTGCTGTATTTTACAAATGTAATTACCACATATCTTGTGATGGCCTGCTTTTGTTGATTTTGATGGGAGTTCTCTGTGCCTCCTGGGTCTGGATGTCTGTTTCCTTCCCTAGATTAGGGAAGTATTCACCTATGATTTCCTCAAATAAATTTTCTGCATCCCTTTCTCTCTCTTTTTCTTCTGGGACTACTATAATGAAAATGTTGTTATGTTTGATGTAGTCACTTAGTTTGTTACTTCTATTCTCATGTTCCATAATTCTTTTTTTTTCTTTTGTTCAGTTTTATCATTTTCCATTATTTTGCCTCTATATCACTTCTTCATTCCTCTGTTTCTTCCAGCCTTGTGTTCATTGCATCAAGCTTGTTTCCAATTTCAGTTATTGCACTTTTTATTGCTCTCTGATTCTTTTTTTTAACTCTTTTATCTCTGTAGTAAGACCCTCCCTGAATCTTCCAGTCTTTTCTGAAGCCCTGTGAGTATCCTTATGAATTTTGCTTTAAATTCTTCATTAGGAAAAAAAAAATCTCCATTAGGCATGTTTCATATAAATGTTTAGCTTAGATCTCTGATCATGGCCTTATCTTTTTCTTTCATTTGGGAAGAATTCCTCCACCTTGGCATTTTGTCTAAGTCTGCCTTTTTCTCTGTGTTAGAAAAGCCCATTATATTTCCTGTTCCTGAGAGTAATGGCTTTATGAAGAAGAGGTCATGTAGTGTGCAGGGCCTGGTGTTTCAGGGAGAGTTTCGGGTATGTGCTGCATGCACTCTGCAGTTGTATTTGGTGTAGATGTAGAAAAATCATTTGACAAAGTACAACATCCATTCGTGATAAAAACCCTCAACAAAGTAGGTTTATAATAAAGGCCATACAGGAGAAACACAGAGCTAATATTATCCTCAATGAGGAAAAACTGAGAGGTTTTTCTCTATGGTCAGGAACAAGACAAGGATACCTACTCTCACCACTGTTACTTAACTTAATACTGGAAGTCCTAGCCACTGCAATCAAACAACACAAAGACATAAAAGGCATACAAACTAGCAAGGAAGAAGTAAATTTTTCACTATTTGCAGATAATAAAGTACTCTACAGAAAACCCAAAAAACTCCACCAAAAATTTTCTAGAACTGATACACAAATTCACTAAAGTCACAGGATTCAAAATCAATGTACTGAAATCTGTTGCATTTCTATAAACCACTAATGAAGCAGCAGAAAGAGAAATTAAGGAATCATTCCCATTTACAACTGCACCAAAAACATTAAGATACCTAAGACTAAACCTAACCAAAGAGGTGAAAGTCTGGTACTCTCAACTTTGAAATAACAGCATGCTTCACTAACAGTATTTACACTATCATAGTTTATTTGTTGCCAACCACAGCTAAACCAAACTCTAGTCTTAGAGTGATTAAATTGGCTATTTATATCAGGTTACATTGAATAGTATTCTTTCATGTTCATCTTTTGCTAAGTCCCAACCCCCCAAGCCTTAATGTGCTTAAGACACTAGGCTTCTAATAACAATGAAAAATAAAAATTATGTGTATGTGCCTGTATGTGTATGTTTCCCTCAACTAGGAAACATCTTTCATGTTGCAGTAAAAAAAAAAAAAAAAGTTGTTTTATTTAAGAAAAGTTTTTCCCTCAAAATCCCTGTAATGGTTGCTAAATTATATAGTAGATACCTTCATGCTAAGACTAGAAAATCCTCAAGACTTATTCAACATCATTCTAGAATCTTAATGCTATATGATGTTAAATAATTGCAATCAGTCAGAGGCCTTGTGAAGAGTACATTCTTGAAGTTATTTTTTTTAAGCAACAGTTAAGGCTTGGGAATATAACCAACCTAATAAAAAGTTAGAAAAAAAATCACATTGTGTACACATAATATTTATCTCCAAATGAAAGCTTTATAGTGCTTAATATCACACATTTTCCTTTGCCATAATCTTACTTTGGTGCTACAAAGTCATAGCTTGTCTCCTTTGCTCCTGCATAACTTCTTTCAACCATTTAAAATCTGGTGATTTGCTATTTTTTCTTCCATGTAGATTCATTTAAAAGTCAAATATACCTGGCATTTACTAGAGTCATAGCTCTTCCTCTTGAAATTCTCTGTAAGCTTACATTTTATTAATAAAATTCATCTGCAGTAGCATACAATTCACGATTTCAATTCTGTTTAAGCTTTGAATGACAAAGTGTCCTATTATCTCATTTCTTTCTTGCTTCATTGACTAAACAAATGCCGTGCAGTGGGAACATCTACTTGTGAAGAAAAGATTAATCCATCTTTTTAAGAACTCTGTAATATAATCTTTATAATCCCTCACATCAGTGAAAGTAGTGAATACTTCATAACTAAGTTCACCATGATATTAAAGACATCACACACATTCACATTTTTGTATAGCAGAAACAGAGAGCATCATCTGCTTTCCTTACTAAAGTCTATCATTTTGATGTTTCAAAATATTTAAGCAACAAATAGAAGTCTTCTTTTAAATTTTAGATCCTATCTCCTTTTCTTACACAGTATTCCTAAATAAAAATTAGCTGTTTCTTAGTATTTGATTCATAAATTATTTTGGATTTTTTTATCTAAAAATTAAAAGACCTACAAAATACTTGGTGTCTACCTCCAAATATATATATATTATATATAATATATATAAAATAACAAATATTATATAATACATAAATATATTTTGAAATAATTCTTAAAATATTATATTATATTAAATATATTTTTAAATATATAAAATATATTTAGTATATATTAAAGATATAAATATATGATATATAAAATAATTTTATACATTATATATAAATATTTATATTCTATAAATATATAATACATGTATTATATATAATATATATAGATTTAATTTGACCAAAAAAATCTCCTTCTCTTTTCTTTTGTCTCAATGACTTCATTTCCTATGATTTCTTTGGCTTCTAGGATACTTCAAAAAAATGCTCCATTTTAGTACCTGGGCTGGAGAGGTGGCTTTCAGTCACCGATAAAGCAAATTTCCAAAAATTATAGGAAAATAAGCAACTTGTGAAGAAAATAAGGAGGAAAAAATGCAAAAAATAAAATGTGCAGTCTGAGAATCCATCTTACCTTTCACTGATGCCTAAAGTACACATGAGTCAGAAAGTATGCAGTTTAGCATGTTTGAAAATTTCAATCTACCTGATTATATAAGGTATGCATCACATTTTTTATTGATTTGTGAGGGAATTTAATCAGACATCTTGTCATTTTTTTTAACCTGGCTTCACATTTCCTAAAGTTAGCACAATAATCACAAACTTCAAACAAATCATTGCTTTTATTTTATTTTGGAGGGTGGGTCCTCTACTGTTATAACAGTATGTTGGTGGGGACATTTAATAGAAACATCAAATTCAATCAGTGATATTTCTGAGGGCTTCTGCAAGCACTTCATAAAACCAGGTGCCAAAGAAATAAAAATAAACCCACCATCTTCAGGAGTTACACAATCTATGTAGGGAAAGATACAAAATATATGCAAAAGGAATCCTGCAAAGTAGAAGACCCAGGGTCCAAAGAAGAGGTACAGACTACGTTGAATGGGAAGTCAGAGGATGTGGAGAACAACGGGAGTTGAAGAAGATGTAGAAGTCCACTTGGAGATGGGCACATTTTGAATTGGGTCCTGGAGGATGGCAGATATTTTAGATAGAGAGCCTAAGGCAACATTATAAAACTTGATATATGTCTTTCTTCTTCTCTCTAGAACATAGTGTTATACCAAAAGAACCAAGTCTCTGTTGTCTGAATCTTCTTATTGTGATTTTCTTCCCTTACTGAAATAAATACTTCACACATGAGGTCCCCTGGATTCTAGTCTGGGCTTATCTCTAACAATGACTATGATTTTGAACAAGTATGATTTTGCACAAGATGCTTCACTTCTCTAACCTGAGTTTCCTTACCTATAAAATGGGAAGATTGAACTCAAATACCATAAAGGTCCTTTGCAACTCTCATATTCTATGGATTTGGAATTACTCAAGGGCACTGGGTTCTGTAACTAATTAGATATGCATCAGAATCACTTGAGGCCTCTGAAAAATTATACCCTCCAGGGTCTAACTCCAGATTTACTGAATAAATTTCTTGGGGGGAGTATATAGGAGTCTGCATTTTACAAAACATGCACAATAGTAAAGGTTGTATGAATGCAGTCCAGTGCTGCTTTCTAGATTCCAGCTAGAAAAAAAGTATAAAGCCTAGAAAACCTAGGGCAGTAAATTCCAAACTTTTTTTTAATTTAAATTCAATTAGCCAAGTTACAGTACTTCATTAGTTTTTGATAAAATGTTCAAAGATTCATTAGTTGAGTATAACACCCAGTGCTCATTGTATCATGTGCCCTCTTTAATGCCCATCACCCAGTTATCCCATCCCTCCACCCACCTCCCTTTCTGCAACCCTCAGTTTGTTTCCTGGAGTCAAGAGTCTCATATGGCTTGTCTCCTCCTCTGATTTCTTCCCATTCAGTTTTCCCTCTCTTCCCCTATTGTCCTCTGCACTATTCCTTATGTTCCACATATGAGTGGAACAATCAACAAAACTAAAAGGCAACGTACGGAATGGGAGAAGATACTTGCAAATGACATTACAGATAGAGGGCTGGTATCCAAGATGTACAAAGAACTTCTCAAGCTCAACATCTAAACTTTAGAATAACTATGTTTTCTATAGTGCAGACTCTTAATTGTCATTTTAATCTTATATTTCATGTATCTTGCTATCATTCAGAAGATGAAATTTTGTTTAATAAAATCATTTGTTTCAAGGCTATATTTTCATGGCTCTTAGCTCATATAATTCCAAACGGGAAACATTGTTAATTGATTATTAAGTCAATTTACCTAGGAGCAATTTTGAGCATAGCATTTTACTTTCATCCTCTTTTTTTCCCCTCATATTCTACTTAAATTATTATTAGTGCTTAGTTTTAAAAATAAAGGCCATACCTGAACTAACATGTTTGGTCAGACCCATTTTTCTCATTAAAATGCAAAATTGAGGTGCTCTAACATGCTTTACTATAAGCTGTACTTTGTTTAAAATCTATAAGGATAAAAAATAAACTTACTCTGGGAATTTTTTAAGTGTATAATGATAAAAGTATATTAAAACTAAATCAGTGCAATTAATCAAAAGATTGCCATAAAATGAGAGAATAATATTTAAATGTACTGTATTGGTGACAAAAGTGGTAAAACTTTTTGAGAAGTTAAAATAAGGGGACTATGGACTCTTAGAAAGAAACTGAGGGTTCTAGAGGGGAGGGGTGGGGGATGGGTTAACCTGGTGATGGGTATTAAAGAGGGCACATATTGAATGGAGCACTGGGTGTTATATGCAAACAATGAATCATGGAACACTACATCAAAAACTAATGATGTATGGTGATTAACATAACATAACAATAAAATTTTAAAAATTAAAAAAAAATCGGGGGAATTTTAATTGAATATAAAAATAAATACATGATCTTATATACAGTGTTTAGAAGAACTACTAGACATATTTCTAGACATGCTTTTATTTTATTTTATTTTTTAAATTTTTTTTATAGATTTTGTTTATTTATTTGACAGAGAGAGACACAGCGAGAGAGGAAACACAAGCAAGGGGAGTGGAAGAGGGAGAAGCAGGCTTCCCACCGAGCAGGGAGCCCAATGTGAGGCTCGATCCCAGGACCCCAGGATCATGACCTGAGCCTAAGGCAGACGCTTAACGACTGAGCCACCCAGGTGCCCCACTAGACATGCTTTTAAATATCTACAGGAAATCTTAACTCTTTTCTGGATTACAACCTCTTTACAAGATTTGAAATTATAGGATCTCATCCAATGCAAATGAGTTTTATTTTAATTTTTATTTATTATATATTTTATTTTTGAGAGAGAGAGATAGAGAGTGAGAGGCATGAGTGGGGACCAGAGGGAGGGGGATAGAGAGCTAATACTAAGCAGACTCCCTGCCCAGCACCAAGCCCAATATGGGGCTCAATCCCAGGACCTGGAGATCATGACCTGAGCCAAAATCAAGAGCCAAACACTTAACGGACTGAGCCACCCAAGCTCCCCAAATGAGTTTCATTACAATTGAGACTTCTTGATAAAAACTTAGATCAGTTTTACATTAGTTCTTACAAAGTTTCCATTCACAAATGGAATTTATTCAATCCCTGTTATTACTGATGTATGGGTTTTTATCTGTAATTTTGTTCACATAAATATACAGAGGTGCATGTACTGAATGGAGCACTGGGTGTTACACATAAACAATGAATCATGGAACACTACATCAAAAACTAATGATGTAATGTATGGTGATTAACATAACATAATAAAAAAATATACAGAGGTCACCATTTACTCTAGACATATACTTATTCTATATAAAATGTTTTAGGGTGGAATGTTCTGTATATATTTACAAAGTCCATCTGGTCCAATGTGTCATAAACATAAAATGTTTCCTATTATTCTATTAAAATTCCTTTTTTGTCTTCTGACAGATACGCATTACTCCTCCTATTACTAATAACATTGTAGGGGAGAAGAAAGACTGTTCTTTTTAAGAGGAGTAACTGAAAAGACAAAGCATCATGATTAAGGATAAGCTGAAATAGTGAGGCAAAGCAAGATCCAAATGATGTAGAAACCATAAATGAAGCTAGAAACCTGAGACTTATCCCTTTATTTTGCCATGTTAAAAAGAAAAAGAATTTAACATATAGATAGGATAGGGGAGCATATAGGATCTCAGCTACCATTCATTTTAGGAGTAGAACACACATATTTCATGACACAAGTGTTCACAAGGTATTCAGATTTCTGTTGATCTTTGATTGTAATTGAGAAGTAGTGACAGTAGGATACCACCAACGTGCCAACCTGTAGACATTCCTAGAGGTAGAGACCTTGTTTATAATCTTTATAGGACCTCAAGAAGCATTATGCCTGACTGAAGAAATAATGTTTTAAGAATTCAATTTTGTGTTAAGCTGATGGGGGGCATGGTAGATACATAGCCCAAATTCCTACATATTATAGACATATCTTCATTTTTCCTGAACAGGAAAGTTCCAGAGTAAGATGGAAAAATTGTTCTAGCCATTAAGTGAGAATAGGATAAATAATGGCAGCTTGAGACTATAATCCCAACTTCTTTTTCATAACATTCAGAGAGGGGTTAGGTTCATAGTATTCGGATAATTTCAATAAGAATATTTCAAAAGTCAACAAATGCCTTGAATTAACCAACATATTTTTGATATTTGGAAGTAATTTACATTAGAATTTCATGTCAATAATTTATCTTCTCTTGTTATTTTATATCCATTACCTTTAAATATGAAAGCTTCCCAAAGATCCTGAAACTGTAGGAAGCAGAGTATTCTAAAGCAGATTTTACTCATTTTTCTACTGTATTCTACAAACACCATAAATTCAAAGACTATGTATAACATTGAATAATAGGCACCCAAAGATATCTGGCCCTAATCCCTAGAATTTGTAAATGGTACTTTATAAGGAAAAGAGTTTCACAGATATGATTAAGGATCTTGAAATGGAAAGATTATCTTGGATTACCCAGGTAGGTCCTAAATCCAAGTGCAAGGGAGAGAGGCAGAGGGAGATTTGACAAATAAAAGAGGAAAAAGTAATTCAGCAATGGATGTGGAGATTGGAGTGATGCAGACAACAAGGCAAGCAAGACAAGGAATGTCAACAGCCACCAAAAGCTGGAAGAGGCAAGAAAACAATTTTTCTGTTTAAAGCCTCCAGAAGGAGTGCAGACCTACTGACACCTTGATTTCAGCCCAGTGATACTGATTTCAGATTTCTGGTCTCCAGAACAGATAAATGTCTGTTCTTAAAAGCCACTAAGTTTGTGGTGATTTAGTACAGAAGATTAATGCTCCACACCACCCCACCCCCACTGAAGAGGCAACATCCTAATTCCCAGAACCTGTGGATATGATATGTTACATAGCAATGGAGAATTAAGGTTGCAGATGGAATTAAGATTCTTAATCAGCTGACCTTAAGATAAGATTACCTTTGATTATCCAGATGGCTCCAAAGTAATCACAAGGATCCTTATATGGAGAAAAAGGAGGTAGAATAATCATAACCAGATATATGAAAATGATTTGACCAGCCATTGTAGGCTCTGAAGATGGAAAAAGAGACCATAAATTAAGGAATGCAGGTGACCTCTAGAAGCTGAAAAACAAAACAAAACAAGAACAATAAAAAAAAGAAGAAAATAGATTTCCTCCAAAAGTCTTTAGACAGGAAGACAGCCCTGCCAACATCTTGATTTTAGCCCAGTGAAGCCCTTTTGACCTCTTGAACCATAAGATAGTAAACTGTGTTGTTTTAAGCCACTAAGTGTGGTAATTTGTTACAGAAGCAATAGGAACTAGTACACTATCCCTTAAGAAAAATTGTATATAATCTGAAGACATGTGCATTTATGCTGAGAAGTCTTCAAAATATGCAACAAATAAATATACACAAAATATTAATACTTTGTCTATAACTCTTTATACCTCCACCAACATCCCCTAATATCCTATAGTTTTCTTTTCAAATCTAATGATGGCATATACACTATCAGATACAAATATAACTTCCATGACTATTCAGTACGAAGATCTTCACTAGTTCAATGGATATTTCAAAATCAAATATAAATATTATTAGATACAAAATCAATTTCCCTAACATCTGTGATGGTTAATTTTACATATCAATTTGATTGCATCACAGGATACCCAAATATTTGGTTAAATATTATTTCTCAGTGTGTCTGTGATGGTATTTCCAGATGAAGAGAGCATTTGAAATGGTGGACTCAGTGAAGCAGTGTACCCTGCCTAATGCAGGTAGGCATAACCCAATTTTTTGAAAACCTGAATATTTTAAGAAGACAAAAAAAGGAAGTTGTCAGATTCAGTCATCCCTACCTTATTGCTTGAGTTGAAACATCAATCTTCTCCTGCCCTTTGCACTCTTGATTCTAAGGAATAATGGATAAGCCAGACTTAATTAAAATTAAACAGTTTTGCAGTACAAAATACAATATGAAGAGAATTAGAAGATGAGCCACAGAGTGGGAGAAAATGTTTGCCAAAAAGAAAAAAATGCACACATCTGATAAAGGACTATTATTCCAAATATACAAAGAACTCCCAAAACTCAACAACAAGAAAATAAACAACCTGATTTAAAAATGGGCCAAAGACCTTAACAGACACCTCATCAAATAAGATATACAGAGGGCAGGCATATGAAAAAATGCCACATCATGTCTTCAGGGAAATGCATATTAAAACAACAATGAGATGCCACTATACACCTATTAGAATAACTAAAATCTAGAACACTGAAAGCTCCAAATATTGGCAAGATTATGGAGAAATAGCAAACCTCATTCACTGCTGATGGGAATGCAAAATGATTTGGCCACTTTGCAAAAACAGTTGGGCAGTTTCTTATAAAACTAATACTCTTATCATAAAATCCAACAATCATGTTCCTTGGTATTTACCCAGAGGAGTTGAAAATTTATGTCCCCACAAGAACCTGCACATAGATATTTACAGTAGTTTTATTCATAATTGCCAAAACTGGGAAACAACAAACATGTCTTTCAAGAAGTGAAGAGAAAAATTTACTATGGTACTTTTAGACAATGGAATATTGTTCAACACTAAAAAAAAAAAAAAAATGAGCTATCAAACCATGAAAAGATAGGGAAAAACCTTAAACACATATTACTAACTGAAAGAAGTCAATCTGAAAAGACAACATACTGTGTAATTCCAATTATATAATATTCTGGAAAAAGAAAAATTCTAAGGACAAGAAAAAGATCAGTGGTTGTCGGGAGTGGATGGGGAGAGAAATGAATAATCAAAGCAGAGACAATTTTAAAGCAGTGAAAATATTCTCTATGGTAGGGGCGCCTGGGTGGCTCAGTCGTTAAGGGTCTGCCTTTGGCTTGGGTCATGATCCCAGCGTCCTGGAATCGAGCCCCGCATTGGTCTCCCTGTTCCATGGGAAGCCTGCTTCTCCCTCTCCCACTCCCCCTGCTTGTGTTCCCTCTCTCGTTGTGTCTCTCTCTCTCAAATAAATAAAACCTTTAAAAAAATATTCTCTATGGGGGCGCCTGGGTGGCTCAGTTGGTTAAGCGACTGCCTTCAGCTCAGGTCATGATCCTGGAGTCCCTGGATCGAGTCCCGCATTGGGCTCCCTGCTCGGCAGGGAGTCTGCTTCTCCCTCTGACCCTCCCCCCTCTCATGTGCTCTCTCTCATTCTCTCTCTCTCAAATAAATAAATAAAATCTTTAAAAAAAATTCTCTATGGTATTATAATGATCACTATATCTCATTATACATTTTTCTAAGACTATAGAATACACGACACCAAAAGTGATCTCTAAGGTAAATTAGTGACTTTAGGGGATTATGACGTGTCAATATAGGTTAATCTTTGATAAAAGAATGTACAATTCTGGTGAGTGATGTTAATAATGGGAGATGCTGTGTATGTGTGAGAGCAAGGGGGTATATGGAAAATATCTGTATCTTCCTCTCAGCTTTGTTATAAACCTAAAACGTCTCTAAAAAATTAACATCTTTCTGGCTTTTTGCTGCACTTTACCATAAACTCCAAGCCCTTGTGCAATCGTGCAACTGATTTTCTGGGACAAACCGGCATGAGCCACATTGTGGTGAGACCCTCCCCCAGAAGATCAGCATGGGTCCACACCTTTCTGGGTCCCTAAAATTTGGAGTTTTGAAACCCAGCCAGTGTGCCTTAGATAAAAACCAAGAGTATTGTACTGCATGGTGGGCAGACAGCTCAGATACAGACAGGGTGAAACAGGGATCTGATTGAACCTGGGAATACAAGAGGGAAGATTGTTTACTCTTCTGTGAGGGCTTCCTGAACACTGGTGAGCATGAACTGTCCACTCCAGGGATGAGACAACAGGGCAATGCCATTTCTCCCCGCCCATCAGCACTGACAGACTTCAGTGAGCAACACAGTGCCTCCAGTGGAGGCTAGAGCCATTTATACCAAGCCAAACCCCCCTGCACCCTGCAGGTTCATCTTTACTAGGGCAAGTCTGGCTGAGAAACAGCACAGCAGGCCTCTCCCCCAGAAGATCAGCACAAACTCCTCACACACACCAAGTCTACTGATCATAGAGTGCTGCAAAACTTCACCTTTGGAAATAGAATCAGGGTTATTTTAACAAGCAGACCAAAACACACCTAGTTAAAATGCCCCACACTGGACAAGGTCCAAACACTCCCCACTTCAGGCAAGAAAAAACTCTGCAGAGGACTGACCTGAGGGAAAAAGCAGCCAAAGCACAAGAGCAGAGTGCATACTCTGAAACAATTTCAGAAATACCAGGCCTTGGACAGTATAGGATCCCTTCTTAATATAGCCATTACTCTCAGGAGCGGGAAATATAACAGGCTTTCTAAACACACACAAAAAAACAGTGACCTAGACAAAATGATAGGACAGATTAATTCACCCAAAAAGAAAGAAAAAGGGATCTAATCAAAACAGATATAAATAATATGTCTGAACCAGAATTTAAAATAACAATCATAAGGGTAATAGCTGGATGTGAGAAAAGCATAGAAGACATTAGAGAATCATTTGCCACAGAGATAAAAGAACTAAAAATTACTCAGGCAAAAATTAAAGAAATTCTATAATTTAGATGCAAAACCAACTGGATGTAATGACAATAAGGATGGAAAAAGCAGAGGAACAATTCTGTGACATCTAAGCAAAAAAAAACCCCAAAAAACAAAACAAAAAAAAAAACAAGAAAACAATGGCTTTGAATGACACACTGGACCAGATGGACTTCACAGATATATTCAGAACACTTCATCCTAAAGCAGCATAATACACACTCTTTACAAGTGTACATGGGACATTCTCCAGAAAAGATCACACACTGGGTCACAAATAATCCATCAACAAATACAAAAAGATTGAGGTCATACCATGCATAGTTTCAGACCATAACACTATGAAACTTGAAGTCAACCACAAGAAAATAATTGGAAAGACCACAAATACATGGAGGTTAAAGAACATCCTACTAAGGAATTAGTGGATTAACCAGGAAATTAAAGAATAAATTTAAAAAAATACATGGAAACAAATGAAAATAAAAGCATGACAGTCCAAAATCTTTGGGATGCAGCAAAACCAGTCATAAGAAGGAAGTAAATAGCAATACAAGCCTACCTCAGGAAGCAGGAAAAGTCTCAAACAATCTAACCTTATTCCTAAATCAGCTAGGAAAAGAACAATAAGTGGAGCTGAAAGCCAGCAGAATAAGTGAAATAATAAAGATTCGAGCAGAAATAAATGATCTGGAAACAAACAAAAAATACAGTAGAACAACAACAAAAACAACAAAAAAAACAAAACTAAACTAAGAGCTGGTTCTTTGAAAGAATTAATAAAACTGATAAACCCTGAGGCAGGCTTATCAAAAAGAAAAGAGAAAGGACCCAAATAAATGAAATTATAAATGAGAAAGGAGATTACAACCAACCCCATGGAAATACAAAAAAATATATATAAGAGAATATTATGAAAAACTATATGCCAACAAACTGGAAATCTTGAAGAAATGGATGAATTCATAGAAAAATACAAAGCAACAAAGCTGAAACAGGAAGAAATAGAACATTTGAACAAACCAATAACCAGCAAAGAAATTGAAGCAGTAATCAAAAATAACCCAACAGACAAAAGTCCAGAGCTAGATGGCTTTCCATGGGAATTTTAACAGAAATTTATTTACTTATTTATTTACTTATTTTAAAATTTTTATTTATTTATTTGTCAGAGAGAGAGGGCACAAGCAGGGAGAGCAGCAGGCAGAAGGAGAAGCTGGCTCCCTGCTGAGCAAGGAGCCTGATGCAGGACTCGATCCCAGGTCCCTGGGATCATGACCTGAGCCAAAGGCAGACTCTTTTTTTTTTTTAATTAACATATAATATATTATTTGTTTTACAGATACAGGTCTTTGTGATTCTGTGATTCATCAGTCGTACACAATTCAGTGTTCACCATAGCACATACCCTTCCCAGCCACCCCATTCCTCCAAACCCCCTCCACTCCAGCAACCCTCAGTTTGTTTCCTGAGATTAAGAGTCTCTTATGGTTTGTCTCCCTCTCTGGTTTTATCTTGTTTCATTTTTCCCTCCATTCCTCTATGATCCACTGCCATGTTGCTCAAATTCCACATATCAGTGAGATCATATGATAATTGTCTTTCTCTGATTGATTTATTTTGTTTAGCATAATACCCTCTAGCTCCATCCACATCGTTGCAAATAGTAAGATTTCAATTTTTTAATGGTTGCATAATATTCCATTATACTTATACCACATCTTCTTTATCCATTCATCTGTTGAGGACATCTAGGCTCTTTCCATAGTTTGGCTATTGTGGACATTGCTGCTATAAACACTGGGGTGCATGTGCTCCTTCAGATTACTACATTTGTATCTTTGGGGTAAATACCCAATAGTGCAATTGCTGGGTCACAAGGTAGCTTTATTTTCAACTTTTTGAGGAACCTCCATACTGTTTTCCAGAGTGGCTGTACCAGTTTGCATTCCCACCAACAGTATAGGAGGGTTCCCTTTCCTCTGCATCCTCGCCAACATCTGTCATTTCCTGACATGTTCATTTTAGCCATTCTAACTGGTGTGAGGTGGTATTTCATTGAAGTTTTCATTTGTATTTCCCTGATGCCGGGTGATGTTGAGCACTTTTTCATGTGTCTATTGGCCATTTGGATATCAGTATCATTTGCCATGAACAAGTCAGACTTATTCCCGGACTGCAAGGATGGGTCAATATTGGCAAATTGATCACCAATACACCACATTAATAACAAAAAGGATAAGAACCATATGATCCTCTCAGTAGATTCAGAAAAAGCATTTGACAAAATATAGGATACATGATTGATAAAAACCCTCAAGAAAGTAGGGATAGAGAGAACATACTTCAACATAAGAAAGGCCATATATGAAAAACCAACAGTTAATATCATCATCAGTGGGGAAAAACTTAGAGCTTTGCTTCTATAGTAAGGAACAAGACAAGGATGTCCAGTTTCATCATTGTTATTTAACATAGTACTGGAAATCCTAGCTTCATCAATCAGACAACAAAAAAATAAAAGGCATACAAATTGGCAAAGAAGAAGTCAATCTTTTACTCTTCACAGATGACATGATACTTTATGTAGAAAACCCAAAAGACGGGGCGCCTGGGTGGTTCAGTTGTTAAGCATCTGCCTTCGGCTCAGGTCATGATCCCAGGGTCCTGGGATCGAGCCCCCATCGGGCTCCCTGCTCAGCGGGAAGCCTGCTTCTCCCTCTCCCACTCCCCTTGCTTGTGTTCTCTCTCTCGCTGTGTCTCTCTCTCAAATAAAGAAATAAAATCTTTAAAAAAAAAAAGAAAACCCAAAAGACTCCACCAAAAAAATTGCTAGAACTGATATGAGAATTCTGCTCAGTCACAGCATATAAAGTCAATGTATAGAAATCTGTTTCATCTGTACACAACAATAAAAAATCAGCAGAAAGAGAAATTGAAGAATCGATCCTATTTATAATTGCACCCAAAACTGTAGGATACCTGGAAATAAACCTAACCAAAGAGGTAAAATACGTTCTGAAAACTATAGAAGACCTATGAAAGAAATTGAGGATGACACAAAGAAATGGATAAACACTCCATGGTCTTTGATTGGAATAAAAAATACTGTCAAAAATATCTATACTATCTAAAGCAATCTACACATTTAATGCAATCCCTATTAAAGTACCACCATCATTATTCACAGAGCTAGAACAAACAATCCTAAAATTTGTATGGAATCACAAAAGACCCAGAATAACCAAAGCAACCTTTAAAAAGAAAAGCAAAGCTGGACGCATCACAATTCCAGACTTCAAGTTCTAATACAAAGCTGTAGCATCAAGACAGTATGGTGTAAGCACAAAAACAAACACATAGATCAATGGAACAGAATAGAACACCCAGAAATGGACCCTCAACTCTATGGTCAACTAATCTTCAACAAAGCGGGAAAGAATATGCAATGGGAAAAAAAAAAAGTCTCTTCAACAAATGGTGTTGGAAAAACTGGACAGCAGCATGCAAAAGAATGAAACCAGACCACTTTCTTACACTATACACAAAAATAAATTCAAAATGGATGAAAGACCTAAGTGTGAGACAGGAAACCATCAAAATCCTAGAGGAGAACACAGGCAGCAACCTCTTTGATCTTGGCATTAGCAACTTCTTACTAGATCTGTCTCTAGAGGCATGGGAAACAAAAACAAAAATGAACTATGGGGACTTCAACAAGATACAAAGCTTCCGCACAGTGAGAGAAGCAATCAACAAAACTAAACGACAACCTACAGAATGGGAGAAGGTATTTGCACATGACCTATCTGATAAAGGGTTAGTATCCAAAATCTATAAAGAACTTATCAAACTCAACACCCAAAAAACAAATAACCCAATTAAAAATGGGCAGAAGACATGAATAGACATTGTTTCCAAAGAAGACATCCAGATGGCCAACAGACACATGAAAAGATACTCAACATCACTAATCATCCAGGAAATACATGTCAAAAAACTACAATGAAATATCACACCTGTGAGAGTGGTTAAAATCAACAACACAAGAAACAGCAGGTGTTGATGAGGAAGTAGAGAGAAGGGAACCCTCTTACAATGTCAGTGGGAATGAAAACCGGGGCAGCCACTCTGGAATACAGTATGGAGCTTCCCCAAAAATTTAAAAATAGAACGACCCTAGAACCCAGCAATTGCACTACTAAGTATTTACCCAAAGGAAATGAAACTACTGATTTGAAGGGGCACATGCAACCTGATGTTTATAGCAGCACTGTCAACAATAGTCAAATTATGGAAAGAGCCCAAATGTCTATTAAACTATGAATGGATAAAGAATATGTGCTAGATAGATAGATAGATAGATAGATAGATAGATAGATAGATAGATAGATGATAGATACATAGATAGATGATAGATAGATGCATAGATAGATGTTTGATAATTGATAGATAAAATAGATTAGATAGATGGATAGATAGATGATAGAAAGATAGATAGATAGATAGATAAATGATAGATAAATCAATCTATATAATGGAATACTACTCAGCCATCAAAAAAGAATGAAATCTTGTCATTTGCAACAACATGGATGGAGCTAGAGTGTATTATGTTAAGTGAAATAAGTCAGTTAAAGAAAGATAAATACCGTATGATTTCTCTCATATGTGGATTTTAAGAAAAAAGAAAGAACAATTAACTAGGGGAAGGGAAAAAAAGAGAGAAGAAAGCAAACCTTAATATACTCTTAACTATAGAGAACAAACTGACAGGTAATGGAGGGCAGTGCCAGGGAATGGGCTAAATGGGTGATGGGTATTAAGGATGGCACTTGTAGGGGTGACTGTGTGGCTCAGTTGGTTAAGCAACTGCCTTTGGCTCAGGTCATGATCCCAGGGTCCTGGGATGAGGCCCTGCGTCATGCTCCCTGCTCAGTGGGGATCGTGCTTCTCCTTTTCCTGCTCCCCTGCTTGTGTTCTCTCTCTCTGTCAAATAAATAAATAAAATCTTTAAAAAAATGGATGGCACTTGTAGTAATGAGCTCTGAATATTATATATAAGTGATGAATAACTAAATTCTACACTTGAAACCAATTTTACCATATATTTTAACTAACTAGAATTTACATGAAAACTTGAAATAAAAAAAATAAAGTCTTTAAAAAAATGAAAGTGATACATAAATGTACAAACCACATTTATACAATTGGTTTTTCGGGAATTCGAAACAAAGATTATTTGCCTGTATCATGATTTAAAATTGGATTTGTTTCCAAAGTCTTGTGCCTAAACTTAGACACCAAGGAAAATATTAGCCATTACTCAAGCAAACACAATTTAGATGTAAATTTCATTATCAAGAACCTGTTTCATGAAATTCTGTAACCTTCTCCTGGTAAACAACCAGACAGTACAAAATTTTCCCTACAGATATTTGAGTACTTTAATTATAATTGCCAGCTTCCTAACATTTCACAGTAATCCAGTAATCAAAATGCAAAATACAAACATACCCATCCAGACCTGTAACCAAAAATTAGTTATCTCTAAAACTAGCTACTATTTCTTAATTGCTACAACTTGCTTGAAACTTTAAAAGGTGTGATCTTCTTTCTTAACTAGGTTTACTGAAATTAGTATTTGCCTAATACTTATTCATTTATGTATTCAAAACCCCTAAATATTAGATCTAGGGCTTCTGGGATATTTTAACATTTCTTCACAATAAATATAGAAAGGGGATGCTATGATTACTTTTCAGTGCATTTTCTAAACAGTCAGATACACCTACAGATTGCCTTATTCTTATTCTTTTTGTTATTCTTACTGTGTCTTCATCCTATATTTCTGTTGTGGTTCTCTTTAACTTTGTATTATAGATTTCTGTCATAATTCTATCCCTGTGATTAAGTCCCTGCCTAATGCCTGCCTCTTTGGAAGCCTTTCCAGGGAAGCCACACATTCATCATAGTCAACTACATTCTAATTTCTCAAGACACTGACAGACATTTCATCAATCTGGGATATGTTAAATACAATAGAGCCAATTCTGTTTTATAAGTTTATTTTTCTAGGCTAACAGACACAGTATAAGGTCAACTTTTTGGTACTTAATTTGTAAGAATCATAACATGTTTTGAAATTTGTATCAAACTACTCAGTGCTCCAATGACCTATTGGATGACATCATGGTATAATAGATTAAAGTTTTGATTCAGCAATTTGCTTCAATCGTGCTGTTAAAAGTAGCAATAGTGGGAATTATTCTGAGGACTCTAAGAATGTTTATTGATGCAACCAATACTGCCATTAAAGTTTCTACACTTATATTGATAAGTTGGTTGGTACATTGCAATACAAATACCCTTTTTAGAAAGGATCAGCAAGCACATCAATGCACATTTCATTTCTGATCCCTTTTCCCTTGGGTTGTACTAAATATGGTAATAAAGTAGCATAAAATTTTAATAATTGGTAGCCATATTCTCTGTCAAGTGTCATAAGCTAGAAAGGTACATAAAATAAATTTGGCTAATAAATCATAATCATAGTATCAGATCTAACAGACCTAAGCATCCCTCAAATTTAATCATTTAAAAGGATCAGCTCATTTAGCACGAAAATGTATCTATCCTCAGGCTGAAAACATCTGTGAAGCAGGACCCAGCAACACAGTGAAGTTAAAAATATCTAGAGACACTAGAAATAATTATGTCTGTTAGATCTGAATCTTCAAGGAGACAGTGACATTTTTGCCTTATAAGCAGTAGGATAAGTTCACTCTTAAGGAAATAATAAACCATGAGAGGTAAATTCCAGAAGAATGCAGAGTAGGTACCTAGTTGATTTTCCAGAAACAACCATTTATCTTGCAAAAGTGTATAGCTCTTGACTCACCTAAGATTTAAACTCAAAATATTTATCTAAAGATGATGACGTGAAGCAGGGAGACAAGATGGCGGAGGAGTAGGGGACCCTGTTTCAACCAGTCCCCTGAATTTAGCTGGATATCTACCAAACTATTCTGAACACCCTTGAAATCAGCCTGAGATGTAAGAATATATATCTGAATCTCTACAAGCAGAAAAACGGCACCTGTCACGAGGTAGGAAGGGTGGACTCATGAATCTGTGGGGAGATATCAGAAGATAAACAGAAGGGAGAGGGAGCCTCCATAAGCTGGTACCTGGAAAGTGATATAACACTGGAGCACAAAAGTGCCCTGTGCCATGGGCTGGGCAAAAGCTCACAGAGTGGTAACAGCCAGAAAAGGGCTTTAGAGCAGCGCTCAGAGAAGATCCAGGAGCTGTGGGTGCATGCACACAAGCCCAGGGCCATTTGTGGTTTTAGAAGCCCAAAGGGCAGAGACATGCACGGGCCCTGGGGTCAACCTCTGGGAGAGTCACTGTGGGCACACATCTCAGGGGGCTGCAGTTTTCAGTGGTGCATACAGAAACAGAGACTGTTCTGAAGGGCTCAGTAAAGAGCAGACTGCGATTTCTCTGTGGTGGGACAGAGGTTTGGGTGCAGCCATTTTTGGCCCTCGGACCCTCGGAAGAGGTGTGGAAAGCCTCCAGAGAACAAAAGCTCAAAAAACCAGTTTCCGGGTGCCTGGGTGGCACAGTTGGTTAAGCAACTGCCTTTGGCTCAGGTCATGATCCCTGAGTCCCAGGATCAAGCTGTGCATCAGTGGGGAGTCTGCTTCTCCCTCTGTTCCTCCCCATCTCATGCTCTCTTTTTCTTTATATATACAATAAATAAATAAAATCTTAAACAAAAACAGAAACAAAACAAACAAAACTGGTTTCCACTGAGCTCATCCTCCCGATAGGGGGCAGGGCAACTCTGCCCAAGAAGGGTTCCATGACAAACAGCGTGGCAGGCCCCTCCCCCAGAAAGCAGGCTGGAAGAACAAGAGAATGACAACCCTAGGGTCCCCATAAAACTGTAAAATCCCAACAGCAGGGGAAAATAGTATATTTTACTCCAGGTGTTGCCTCATAGCTTATTTATTTTTCAGATAAAACTCTTTTTTCTTTTTATTCTTTCTCTTATGGTTCTCTGTTTTTTTGCTTTTTACCTTTTTTGTCATATCAACTAGATGTTTAATATATCAACTTATATTTCATTGTAGCTTTTTTAACTTATACATTTTCACACCTATATTTTTTTTATAGATATATACTTCACTGTAGTCCTTTTCCCCCTATTCAATACTACCTTTACCTATGTACAAGTTTTACTTTCTCTGTAATTTGGGGAAGTAGTGTCTTCTAACAAACAGAACAAAATACACCTAGGAACAATTGAAACACCCTACTTTGCCCACACTGAGAGATTATAGCATAGCACCCCTTCCCCTCACTGCTTTTTTAAAAATTTTTTAATTTTATAAATTTTATTCTTGTTTCATTTTGGCTTTGTTTTTTTCAGTTGTGGCTTCCAACCACCTGGATTTTCCTAGTGTGCATCTTGTTTGGGTTGTGGTTGATATTTTGGACTCTGTACATTCCCTCACCCACCCACCCCCCAACAGAATGACTAGGTGGAGGAACTCCAAATAAAGAAAAGAATCAGAGTCAATGGACTCTGCCACAGACCTAAAGGATATGGATATAAGCAAGAAGTCAGAGATAGATTTCAGGGTAGCAATTATGAAGTCAATATCTAGGCTTGAGAAAACCATTAGTGACAATATAGAATCTTTAAGGCCAGAAATGAGATCTAATCAGGCCGAACTTAAAAATGCTATGAATGAGATTCAGTCTAAACTGGATACTCTAACAGCCAGGGTAAATGATGAATGGATAAAGAAGATGTGGTATATATATACAATGGAATATTATGCAGCCATCAAAAGGAATGAGATCTTGTCATTTGCAATGACGTGGATGGAACTGGAGGGTATTATGTTGAGTGAAATGAGTCAAACAGAGAAAGACATGTATCATATAATCTCACTGATATGAGGAATTCTTAATTGCAGGAAACAAACTGAGTGTTGTTGGAGTGGGGGGTGGGGTGGGAGGGATGGGGTGACTGGGTGATGGACACTGGGGAGGGTGTGTGCTCTGGTAAGTGCTGTGAATTGTGCAAGACTGTTGAATCTCAGATCTGTACCTCTGAAACAAATAATGCAATATATGTTAAGAAAAAAAAAAAAGAAGAAGAAGAAGGTAGGGGAGGGGAAGAATGAAGTGGGGGAAATCGGAGGGGTAGACGAACCATGAGAGATGATAGACTCTGAAAAACAAACTGAGGGTTCTAGAGGGGAGGGGGGTGCGAGGATGGGTTAGCCTGGTGGTGGGTATTGAGGAGGGCACATTCTGCATGGAGCACTGGGTGTTGTGCACAAACAATGAATCATGGAACACTTCATCTAAAACTAATGATGTAATGTATGGGGATTAACATAAGAATAAAATTTTTAAAAAATGAAATAGTGATCGAGAAGATAAGCTAATAGAAAGGAAGGAAATCACAGAGGATTGGGGTAAACAGCTAAAAGCCCATGAGAACAGACTTAGAGAGATCAATGACACCATGAAATGTTCCAGTGTCAGAATTATTGGGATCCCTGAGGAGGTGGAAAGAGAGGTTTAGAAGGTATATTTGAACAAATCGTAACTGAGAATGTCCCTAATCTGGGGAAGTAAACAAACATTCATGTCCAAGAGGCAGAGAGGATCCCTCCCAAGATCAATGAGAACAGACCAATGCTCTGACATATAATAATACAATTCACAAATCTTAGAGCCAAAGAAGCTATCCTGAGAGCAGCTATAGAGAAGAGATTTCTCACATACAGAGGGAGGAACATCAGAATAACATCAGACCTGTCCACAGAGACGTGGCAAGACAGAAAGGGCTGGCAAGACATTGTCAGGGTAATAAATGAGAAGAACATACAGTCAAGAAAACTTTATCCAGCAAGGCTATCATTCAAAACAGATGGAAAGACAAGGAGCTTCCAGGATAGGCAGAAATGGAAATAATATGTGATCACCAAGACAGCTCTGCAAGAAATAGTAAAGGGGATTCTATGAAAGAAGAAAGACCCCAAGAGTAATATAGACCAGAAATTTGCAGAGTCAATCTATAGAAACAGGAACTTTACAGGCAATATGATGGTACTAAATTCATATCTTTCAATAGTTACTCTCAACATAAAAGGGCTGAATGCTCCCATGAAGAGACACAGGGTTACAGATTGGATAAAAAAAGCAGGACCTGGGCATCTGGGTGGCTCAGTTGGTTAAGTGACTGCCTTCAGCTCAGGTCATGATCCCAGAGTCCTGGGATCGAGTCCCGCATCGGGCTCCCTGCTCTGCGGGGAGCCTGCTTCTCCCTCTTCCACTCCCCCTGCTTGTGTTCCCTCTCTCGCTGTGTCTCTCTCTGTCAAATAAATAAATAAAATCTTAAAAAAAAAAAAGCAGGACCCATCCATATGGTGTCTACAAGAGACTCATTTTGAACCTAAAGACACCTCCAGATTGAAAGTGATGGAATAGAGAATCATTTATCATGCCAACTGACCTCAAAAGAATGCTGGGGTAGCAATTCTCATATCAGACAAATTAGATATTAAACCAAAGACCATAGTAAGAGATGTAGAATGACACTATATGATACTTGAAGGGTCTATCCAACAAGAAGATCTAACAATTGTAGATATTGATGTCCCCAACATGGGAGCAGCCAACTACATAAGCCAACTGGTAACCAAAATAATGAATCATATTGATAATAGTAGATTAATAGTAGGAAACCTCAACACACCACTCTCAGCAATAGACAGATCATCTAAGCAGATCAACAAAGAAACAAGAGTTTTGAATGACATATTGGACCAGATGGACTTTGTAAATATATACAGAACATTCCACCCTAAAACAACAGAATATTCATTCTTCTTTAACACACATGGAACTTTCTCCAGAATAGACTACATACTGGGTCATAAATCAGGTCTCAACCAATATGAAAAGACTGAGATTATTCCCTGCATATTCTCAGACCAAAATGCTTTGAAACTGGAACTCAATTACAAGAAAAAATTGGAAGGAATTCAAACACATGGAAGTTAAAGAGCATCCTGCTAAAGACTGATTGGGTCAACTGGTAAATTAAAGAAGAACTTACACAATTCATGGAAACTAATGAGAATGAAAACACATTGGTCCAAAACCTATGGGATACTGGAAAGGTGGTCCTAGGGGGAAATGGACAGCCATCCAAGCCTCTCTCAAAAAAGCAGAAGAATCATGAATGAACAAGTTAAACTTACATCTAAAGGAGCTGGAGAAAGAACAGCAAATAAAACCTAAACCAAGCAGGAGAATAGAAATAATAAAGATTAGAGCAGATATCAATGAAATAGAAACCAGAAAAACAGTAAAACAGATCAGCAAAACTAGGAATTGGTTTTTTGAAAGAATTAATAAGATCAATAAACCTCTGGCCAGACTTATCCAAAAGAAAAGAGAAAGGACCCAAATTAAAAAAAAAAAAAATCATGAATGAAAGGAGAGAGATCATGACTAGCACCAAGGAAATAGAAACAATTATTAGAAATTATTATCACCGGGTGCCTGGGTGGCTCAGTTGGTTAAGCACCTGCCTTCAGCTCAGGTCATGATCCTGGAGTCCCAGGATCGAGTCCCGCATCGGGCTCCCTGCTCGGCAGGGAGTCTGCTTCTCCCTCTGACCCTCCTCCCTCTCATGCTCTCTGTCTCTCATTCTCTCTGTCTCAAATAAATAAATAAAATCTTAAAAAAAAAGAAATTATTATCACCAACTCTATGCCAATAAATTAAGCAACCTGGAAGAAATTGATGACTTCCTGGAAACTTATAAACTACCAAGACTGAAACAGGAAGAAATAGATAATATGAATAGAACAATAACCAGTACAGAAATTGAAGCAATAACCAAAAACTTCCCAAACAACAAGAGTCTAGGGACAGATGGCTTCCCAGGGGAATTCTACCAAACAATTAAGGAAGAAATAATACCTATTCTACTGTAGCTGTTTCAAAAAAATAGAAACAAAAGGAAAACTTCCAAACTCATTCTATGAGGCCAGCATTTCCCTGATCCCCAAACCAGGCAAAGAAGCTATCAAAAAGGAGAATTACAGATCAATATCCCTGATGAACATGGATGCCAAAATACTCAACTAGATCCTAGCCAATAGGATCAAGCAGTACATTAAAAGGATTATTCACCACGACCAGATGGGATTTATTTCTGGGATGCAAGGGTGGTTCAACATTTAGAAATCAATCAATATGATAGAGCACGTTGATAAAAGAAAAGGCAAGAAACATATAATTTTCTAAATTGATGCAGAAAAAGCATTTGACAAATACAGCATCCTTTCCTGATTAAAACTCTTCAGAGTGTAGGGATATAAGGAACATTCCTCAATATCATAAAAACCATCTATGAAAAGCCGACAGTGAATATCATTCTCAGTGGGAAAACCTGAGAGCTTTTCCCTTAAGGTCAGGAAGAAGACAAGGATGCCCACTCTCACCACTATTGTTCAACATAGTACTAGAAGTCCTAGCCTCAGCAATCAGACAACAAAAAGAAATAAAAGGCATTCAAACTGGCAAAGAAGAAGTCAAACTTTCTCTCTTCACAGATGACATGATACTTTATGTGGAAAACCCAAAAGACTCCACCCCCAAATTACTAGAACTCATACAGCAATTCAGTAATGTGGCAGGACACAAAATCAATGCACAGAAATCAGTTGCATTTGTATACACAACAATGTGACTGAAGAAAGAAATTGGGGAATCGATTCCATTTACAATAGCACAAAAAACCATAAGATACTTCAGAATAAACCTAACCAAAGAGGTAATTGATCTATACTCTAGAAACTGCAGAACAGTTATGAAAGAAATTGAGAAAGACACAAAAAGATGGAAAAACATTCCATGCTCATGGATTGGAAGAAAAAACATTGTTAAAATGTCTATGCTGCCCAGAGCAATCTACACTTTTACCACCATCCCTATTAAAATACCATTGGCATTTTTCAAAGAGCTGTAACAAACAATCCTAAAATTTGTATGGAACCAGAAAAGACCCCAAATCTCCAAGGAAATGTTGAAAAAGAAAATCAAACCTGTGGGCATCACGTTGCCTGACTTCAACCAATATTACAAAACTGTGATCACCAAGACAGCATGGTATTGGCAGAAAAACAGACACATAGATTAATGGAACAGAATAGAGAGCCCAGAAATGGACCCTCAACTCTATGGTCAACTAATGTTTGACAAAGCAGGAAAGAATATCTGATGGAAAAAAGACAGTCTCTTCAACAAATGGTACTGGCACAATTAGACAGCTATATACAGAAGAATGAAACTGGACCATTCTCTTGCACCATACACAAAGATAAACTCAAAATGGATGAAAGACCTCAATGTGAGACAGGAATCTATCAAAATCCTAGTGGAGAACGTAGGCAGCAACCTCTTCAACATCGGCCACAGCAACTTCTTTCAAGACAAGTCTCCAAAGGCAAGGGAAACAAAAGTGAAAATGAACTTTTAGGACTTCATCAAGATAAAAAGCTTCTGCATAGCAAAGGAAACAATCAACAAAACTAAGAGGCAACCTATGGAATGGGAGAAGATTTTTGCAAATGAAACAATGGATAAAGGGCTGGTATCCAAGATCTATAAAGAACTTCTCAAACTCAACACCCAAAAAACAAATAATCAAGTCAAAAAATGGGCAGAAGACATGAACAGACATTTCTCCAAAGAAGACATATGATTGGCTAACAGACACATGAAAAAATATTCAACAGCATTAGCCATCAGGGAAATTCAAATCAAAACCACAATGAGATACCTCCTTACCCCAGTTAGAATGGCAAAAATTAACAAGGCAGGAAACAACAAATGTTGGTAAGGATGTGGAGCAAGGGGAATCCTCTTACGCTGTTGGTGGGAATGCAAGTTGGTATAGCCATTCTGGAAAACAGTATGGAGGTCCCTCAAGACATTAAAAATAGAGCTACCCTATGACCCAGCAATTGCACTACTAGGTATTTACCCCAAAGGTACAGAGGTAGTGAAAAGAAGGGGCACATGCACCCCAGTGTTCATAGCGGCAATGTCCACAGTGACCAAACTGTGGAAAGAGATGAGATGCCCTTCAACAGATGAATGGATACAGAAGATGTGGTCCATATATACGTTGGAATATTACTCACCCATCAGAAAGGATGAATACCCACCATTTGAATCGACATGGATGGAACTAGAGGGGATTATGCTAAGTGAAATAAGTCAAGTAGAGAAAAACAATTATCATATGGTTTCACTCATATGTGGAATACAAGAAATAGCACGGAGGTCCTATTAGGACCTATTAGCACCTTCCTAATAGGGGAAGGAAGGGAAAAGTGAAGGAAGGGAAATCAGAGAGGGAGACAACCATGAGAGACTATGGACTCCAGGAAATAAACTGAGGGTTTTAGAGCAGAAGGGGGTGGGTGTATGGGGTAGCTGGTAGATGGGTATTAAGGAGGGCACATGTTTTGACGAGCACTGGGTGTTAAATGCCACTAATGAATCACCAAACTCTATATCAAAAACTAATGATGTACTGTATGGTGGCTAACTTAACATAATAAAAAAAAAAATAAAGTAAAAATAAAGAGATGACTCATTTCTATACCACTCCCAAATTCCTCAATCCAACATTAGTTGGTTTTATAAGCCATTTATTCAGTCAGAAACCAAGGATGATTCCTGAAGTCCCATTCAATCCCAACCTCTTGTAGAAAAATAATACCTTAGACTAGAGTCTACTTGTGGAATTACTTATTTCGATTACCTAAGACCAACTGAAGAAGGGTAACATGGTTTACTCCAATATAGGAATTAAGTGATCAAGTTAGGACTATAGAGCCTAGGCATCTTGTCTCAGCCTAAGACATTTTCTATTTTATTGTCTCTTTTACTACCAGTATTGACGAGAATAGTCACCTAGATGCAAAGTCAGATATCCAGTGCTTTTTTTCCATATACCATTAATTTTCAATTTTCCCTTGCACAAATCACATTTGCCTTTACTATATTTTTAAAAAAATGATTGAAATAGTGGTTTAAAATGGACATTGACATAGTTCAATAACTAGCATACTTACCTGAACCACACAATGATGTGGCTGACACTGTAGACTACTTTTCCTTGTAAATATTATAAGTGTTTAGATTCAAAATTATTATGATAGACTTTGTATGTCTAATATAACACTTGGGAATTGTCCATGTCATTGACAATCCAGGGGTGGGAGTAGAAAATACTATCTAGATAAAGTACTATAAAAATGACTGACTCCATGCAGAATTAATGAGGAAATGCCAAGGTAGCAATTGCAAATAAATGGAGTATTAAGGTCCAAAGGAAGCAAAACTTGGATTTATTTCTTTGTTGCATAAGAGAGAAGCAATTGAGACTGTATAGAGAAGGAAGCTCAGACTCAGTGATCCCTGACTACCTGGTTTACAACTACAACTAACTTATAAAACACAGAAAGACAAGGACATATGAAATTGAAGTAGTTTGAGAAAAAAGGAAACCTAAAAGAAATAGTTGAGAATAATTAAACTGGCTAAAAACAAACAAAACATCATATCAAGTGTAGTAATTAATCACAAACTTAAAGAGCCATTGAGGTTTTATGAGACACTGTTCCTATTTCTGTGAATGGAATACAATGAGAAAACAAAGAAGAACCTAGAGATCGGGCTTGGCCACATTGTAACAATTTAAAAAGTATCCTTTCTGAAAATGACAATGTGAGGAAAAACTAGAACATAAATATACTTTTAGTCAAGGCATGCCTAGAAAGAGATAGAGGTGGAAAAGAGAATGGGTTCATTCAAGTCAAGAGGCCTATAAAGAAAATTAAAAAAAAAAAAAAAAGATTTTGCAAATACACCAGAAATTCTAAAGAGAAAGTGGGCCAATGAATATTTAAATAAGGAAAAAAAAAACTAAAGTGACTAATCTGCCTTTCATGAATTGCCTATATCAAACTAGAGATTGGTGTTCTTAAATATTAAGCACTAAAATTATAATATAAGACAACTTTCAAAGTATCCAGATACAGGGGCCCCTGGGTGGCTCAGTCGTTAAGCGTCTGCCTTCGGCTCAGGTCATGATTCCAGGGTCCTGGGATCGAGCCCCACATCGAGCCCCACATCGGGCTCCCTGCTTGGCGGGAAGCCTGCTTCTCCCTCTCCCACTTCCCCTTCTTGTGTTCCCTCTCTCGCTGTGTCTCTCTCTGTCAAATAAATAAATAAAATCTTAAAAAAAAAAGTATCCAGATACAGACATTGTATATATACTGATTTTTTTTAATATAAAATAAGATGAAATATAGTTTTCCAAAAAAGTGAAGCCAGGGGGAAAAAAATAACTAATGAACTTAAATTAAAAGTTACAAGCAATTTTAAGAAGCAATTAAGTCAAATAAGGGACTAGAACAACACCAAATGGGTAAATATAAAAACAATAAAAATAGTATAAATTTAAAATATTGGAATGGTTATAAATTCAGGCAAGTTATTGCTAAATAATATTCAATCCATAAGGATAGTAGAACATTAAACTGAATAGTCATACATGTAGATAATAATGGGCAGAGTTAACTTCCTTGTACTGCAGTAGAGAAAAAAATGCCTTTTAAATATAAAATTTTAATAAAAGGAAAATATATATGAAAAGAAAAATAAAAAGGTGTACCACATAGCAAGAAGTTCTGCCTTTATTACCATCTAGCTTTGCTAAACTTTTTATAGACTGATACCTGAGAACCTGAATTAAGCACTGGTCTTGTATTTTTTAAAAAAAGATTTTATTTATTTGATACAGAGAGAAAGAGAGCACAAGCAGGGGTGTGGCAGGCAGAGGGAGAGGGAGAAGCAGGCTCCCCTGCAGAGCAGGGAGCCCGATGTGGGGTTCGATCCCAGGACCCTGGGATCATGACCTGAGCCAAAGGACCTCGCTTAACCAACTGAGCCACCCAGTTGCCCAGATCCTGTATGTTTTTTAACTTATCTTTTTTTCCTTTTTTTTTTGTGTCATTTTCAATTTTTTTTTCCATCAGTATTTTATAGTTTTCAGAGTACAGGTCTTTTACCTCCACAAAGTGTTTAATTTTGGATATATTTTCTTTAAAATATCCACAGATAAGTAAAAGTTCCTAATCCAGACTTGGAATAAAAGAAGAATGCTTAGAGCTCAATATTTGTTTATCTTTCTCTCTTTCACACACACTCTTCCCTATTATTTCTTGTCAGTAAAATATTAATAGACCATAATTCAAATACTCAGAACTTTGAGAAAACCAGTAACATACACATATACACAATTTGGTCAAATCTCTGCAGCTCTAGAGTCAGTATGAATTTAGCCCAATCATCTTACTCCCTCTATATTTATAGTGTTACACATGGATCATTGATGTTCAGATGGTCCTATAAGTCATTCAACTAACAAAGACAGACAGGCACACTTGTTTTACACATACAGAGCTCTCTAGAACCAGAAAGCAGATGAATACATTTTACAAAGATTTTCAATAACAAGTTATGTGATAAAATGTTTGTTTTTTTATTTAACCCCTAGCTCTCCCAGAAATTCAAACTAACATATATATATATATATATACAAACTAATGGGGAAATATAAAAACAATAAAAATAATATAAATTTAAAATATTGGAATGGTTATAAATTCAGGCAAGTTATTGCTAAATAATATTCAATCCATAAGGATAGTAGAACATTAAACTGAATAGTCATATATGTAGATAATAATGGGCAGAGTTAACCTCCTTGTACTGCAGTAGAGAAAAAGTGCCTTTTAAATGTAAAATTTTAATAAAAGTAAAATACATATAAAAAGAAAAATTAAAAGGTGTACCACATATCAAGAAGTTCTGCCTTTATTGCCATCTAGCTTTGCTAAACTTTTTATAGACTGATACCTGAGAACCTGAATTAAGCACTGGTCTTGTATTTTTTTTAAAGATTTTATTTATTTATTTACTTGTTAGAGAGAGAGAGAGAAAGAAACAGCACGAGAGTGGAGAGGGTCAGAGGGAGAAGCAGGCTCCCCGCCGAGCTGGGAGCCCGACGCGGGACTCGATCCCAGGACTCCAGGATCATGACCCCAGCCGAAGGCAGTCGCCCAACCAACTGAGCCACCCAGGCGCCCTCTTGTATTTTTTTAAAAAAGATTTTATTTATTTGATACAGAAAGAGAGAGAGAGAGAGCACAATATATTATGCTCTATTATACTATATGTGCATATATTATGCACTATATATAATATTATATAAATATATATGTATATATATCCCAGGAATACAAACTAATATATATAATATCTATCTATCATCTATCTATCTATCTATCTATCTATCTATCTATCTATCTATCTATCTATCTAATCTATCTATCTATCTATCTATCTATCTATCTATCTATCTATCTATCTATCATCTATATCTATAAATATCTATATCTAGCCCTGAATATTTCAGGTGATCAAAACTTTACAGTGTTTACAAACAGGTGTAACTGTCAAAGGAAGTGTTGACCAAATAAAGACAAGAAGGCCACATTTATTTCTAAAGGTTAAACAGCAAGGAGAAAAGAGTCCAAAAGAACTAATGAGGTGAAACTGTACAAGGACATTTTCAAAACAGCCTGTATGTGTGTTTTGTGTGGAACAGTCTCTAGTCATAAAATCCTCATTGCTTAGCAGTTTAGAAATCAGAGCATATAAAGGCAGACTTAAAATACTTAATTATGTCTCTGATTTTTTTCCTGAACAACTAATATGTAGTTTGCACTAACCCATTGGTAGAGAATTCTCAGTTTTTGTTTTTTGTGGTTGTTGTTTTTGTTGTTTAATGCAGTCCAGAATTAGCATCATGAATCTTACTAAAGACACCAATATTATCAGGAAAATATTGTCATGAACTCTTGAGTCATTAAACTGTGTTAGACCATTTATATGTAATACAGATATAAGGCACTGAAATAGCTAATATCGTTTTACATTTACACTCTAATAATAATTCCCTTAAAAGTTAGAAGAATTCAGATATTTTCTACTTATTTGAGATCTGTAAAAAGCTTGTTGTAATACTGATTTATGTATAAAACAGACATTATGGCCTTAAATAAAACATATTTTAGGAAGTCCATCACATTTCTTAATCATAAACATTCGAATGTATGTTTTAGAATCCAAGGCAATTACATAGAGTTAAAAAAAAAAAAAAGTAGTCCTTCACTCGGACTTTTACCTGTAGGAAAAAAGAGGGTATTAATATTTTAGAGAAATGTTCCTCAAAAGATCATATGCAGCATCACAATTGCCTAAAGAGTTTGTTACTTTTATTTATTTTTATTTTTTTTTAAGATTTATTTTATTTTATTTATTTATTTGAGAGAGAGAGAATGAGAGAGAGAGAACACATGAGAGGGGATACGGTCAGAGGATGAAGCAGACTCCCTGCCGAGCGGGGAGCCCAATGCGGGATTCGATCCAGGGACTCCAGGATCATGACCTGAGCCGAAGGCAGTCGCTTAACCAACTGAGCCACCCAGGCGCCCAAGAGTTTGTTACTTTTAAATAGAGATTTCTGGCCTCACTTTAGACCTATTTGGGCCCAGCAAAATGCATTTTACCAAGCTCCTCAGGTGATTCTAGAGTAAGATAAAACTGGAGACTCACTGACAGGAATAGATAATTTGAATGAGAAAGCTAGAGGAAGAAAGGCATGGGTTTTCATTGTTCCAATGTCATTAGTATATTACATTCTAATTTTCCTGCTACTCGTAATAATTTCTCTAAGATAAAATAAAAGAGTTACACAGGATTATAATTTCTTAAAACAAAACCAATAATTATCATTCCACAGAACTCCATCTCAAAATATGTGTATATATATTATCTAAGTGGTTCCTAAGAAAGCCCATAAGGCATAATGCTGATTTTAATCCAAGATAGCATATCATTTATAAAACAGAGAAGACTGATCTGAACTCCAGCTGTCACTGAAGGCTTAAAGCAAATCCAGAAGGTCTTACCATTTTCAACCAGTTTGTGCCAATTACTTTTAAAAAGACAACTTTAAAAGTTTCTAAAATATATCACAATTTTATAACAATATATTGTATTTTGTTATTTCCTTTTCCCAGTTACTCCATTTTGATTAAGAGTTTTTTAAAAGAGTGTTGGACAAAGAACATGACAAGTTGAATTTTTTAGACCTTGTTTATTTTATTTTTTTATTTTTTTTAAAAGATTTTATTTATTTATTTGAGAGAGAGAGAATGAGAGAGAGCACAAGAGGGGGGAGGGTCAGAGGGAGAAGCAGACTCCCTGCTGAGCAGGGAGCCTGATGCGGGACTCGATCCCGGGACTCCAGGATCATGACCTGAGCCGAAGGCAGGTGCTTAACCAACTGAGCCACCCAGGCGCCCGACCTTGTTTATTTTAAATGTCCCTTGCTAATACAGATAATATTTTATATAATTTTACATAATTTTAACCTACTGGATTTTATTTGCTTATTTACACTGGAACAGATGCTTATGCTTAATTCATTAAGGGTTTCAAGTGGATAAAGAAGATGTGGTCCATATATATAATGGAATATTATTCAGCCATCAGAAAGGATGAATACCCAACTTTTACATCAACATGGATGGGACTGGAGGAGATTATGCTAAGTGAAATAAGTCAAGCCGAGAAAGTCAATTATCATATGATTTCACTTATTTGTGGAACATAAGGAATAGCATGGAGGACATTAGGAGAAGGAAGGGAAAAATGAAGGGGGGGAAATCAGTGGGGGAGATGAACCATGAGAGACTATGGACTCTGAGAAACAAACTGAGGGTTCTAGAGAGGAGGGGTGTGGGGGGATGGGTTAGCCTGGTGATGGGTATTAAAGAGGGCATGTACTGCATGGAGCACTGGGTGTTATACAAAAACAATGAATCATGGAACACTATACCAAAAACTAATGATGTATGGTGACTAACATAACATAATAAAATTAAATTAAATTTAAAAAAGGGTTTCAAGTGGATAAGATTTATCTGTGCATTTTCTAAAATAATAATAAATTACTCTTCTGGTAACTCAATCAATTTCTGTCCATTTATTTTTCCATTTTATCACCTACTTAACTATTTTAATCAATCTTTATTTATAAAAAGCTTGTCCTCTTCCCCTTCTGTGTCACAGTTTCATGCTGTAATTTTGATCCCTATGGAGAAAGATGAGAGCCAGCATCAAGAATTAGATACAGGCCACAACAGAAAAAGCAGAGATAGTGTTTGGTTACATACTTGAGTGGGGCTTGTGGTATATCAAAATGATCATAACTTCACTTACAGGGAATGAAATCACACATCATAGGGATAATGAGGTTAAAACTAGCAAAAAATTTAAAGCTTGTTTTTCAGAGAACTGTTTCTCTCTAATCAGCTAATGTTTCTTTTCTGACTCCAGTAATAAATATACTAGTTGTCTCTGCAGAAACCTGGGCTCAAGATCAACTGGTATAGTTCCAGACCATGAACAAGCAAGGCCCTGCATTGTTTATCAGAGATAACAATCCAAGACCCCATCCAGTTTATATCACCTCACAAAGCATGCCCATAGCCCTTCTCTTTCTCCCATTATAACCTTCTGATATCAGGGGCTGAATGTTTCCTCCTTCTGATGTTAAGTCTCCACACCAAAGTGAACATGGGATATATGTCACATATATGTTTTTGCTAAGTGAGCATGCTCCATCTTTCCTCATGAAAAGGCTCCCCACCATTTTCATCAATATGTATGTAACTCAACCCCCTGATTATAAAACTAAAACAAACAAACAAACAAAAAAACAAAAAAAACAAACAGCAACAACAACAAAAACTTGTTCTCTCCCGCTTTGGGGAGGCAGTTGAGGCTTGTCTTCCTATCTTCTCATTTAATTGCATCTCAAATAAAGCTTTTCCTTGCTGCATACCTGATGTCTGTGATTGGCTTTGCTGATCATCAGGCAAATAGACTTAGGTTTGGTTACAAGAAATCTACCTTGTAATTATTAATTCCACAGTTGTATCATTTGTTTCAAAAAATAATCAAATGATGTTACTTGATAATATAATTTATAAATCTAAAATCCATATTACATTTATGATTTATTCAATTTTCTTTTATGCAAAACTAAAACTTATCTCTAGAAATAATCTATTTTCTTTCTGAATGTCTAAAGGTTTTTTTTTTTTTTTTTTCAAAAGTTGAAAATTGGGGCACCTGGGTGGTTCAGTTGGTTGGGTGACTGCCTTCAGCTCAGGTCATGATCCTGGAGTCCTGGGATTGAGTCCCGCATTGGGCTCCCTGCTTAGCAGGGAGTCTGCTTCTCCCTCTGACCCTCCCCTCCATGCTCTCTCTCTCTATCTCATTCTCTCTCTCAAATAAATAAATGAAATCTTTAAAAAAAAGTTGAAAATTACTCCAACACTTGCTTGTTATATAAATTAAATTAAAACAAATATTACATAATTTTTAATATCCATTTATGAAATTTTATTGTATTCATTCCATTATTTATTTTAGCATCTACCATAAGCCAGACACTGATCCACCTGTACTTTTCAAATTTTAATGTACATATGAGTGAGCTCTAAAATGCAGACTCTAATTTGGTGTTTTTGGACTAGAGTCTAAGATTCTGCATTGCTAACAAATCAGGAGATATTTACCATATTTTGAACAACAGGAGTCTAATCCATAGTCTAACTGAAAAAGTATGAAGGTAGCAAAAAAGCATAATAAGTGATCACAGGGAAGATAGCAATGTAAGAGGACGCTAAGCTCACCTTGTCCCATGGATACAACTAGAGAACATTCACATCAGCATGAATAACTCAAACAACCCAGAGACTGGCAGAATAAATTCCACAGCTAAAATTAGAGAAGATGCCATATCAAAGAATGAAGGAAGGGTGGAGACACTCTGGGGAGTGAAATAGACCTTGGCTCTCCCTGGGGAAGGAAGCCATGGGCGTGGAGAGGGGGGCGAAACAGACTATCATACCAGGGAGCCCACTAAGGGAAGATGAAACCCCACAATATTTGGCATTGAAAGTGAGAGTGTTCTTACAACCAGCAGAACTTGAAGCCTGGAATTTTTAAAATCAGCAGGCTTGGTTCTGGGAGAGCCCAGAGGGTGATAGGAAGCTAAGTCCCCACCCTTAAAGAGATAGCACGACCAACAGCCCATGGAGTTACAGCATAGAAGTAGAGGTTTGGAAAACACCTGGAACATATAGGAGGAAGAGTAGTTTACTAATTGTGGAGCATATCCTGGAGGGGCAGGAATTGCTGAAGGCTTTCTCTAGGAACAAAGTAACTGCTAGGCACCATATCCCTTCCCTGCCCCACAACATAAACACACAGCCACCTGTGAAAACCAGTGCAGCACTGGCATTCACTGCCTAATTGCTTACACCATGCCTTGCCTCCTCCAGCTCAGCTTGCCTCAGGTCCTCAGGTCCCCTCCCCCAGGCCTGTATAAACTTGCCAACACCATGTCTCTTGACCCAGGTATTTTGTGGGGCCTTGATCCACGCAGCAGCAGCAGTGATGGTGGAGGACCCTATGGAAGCCCAAGGAGCACCTGGTCAAAGTTGCATGCTCCACCATTTTGTGTGCTTTGTAGATCTGCCCTGACCTCCTAGTCCCTGCTGCTGCCATAGCAGATCTCATTTCATAAGCAGACTTGCATGCACCTTGTTAAAACTGTGCATCCCACCTTGGCTGGGGACCAAATACTGCCCAAAACAGACGAAGAGAGCCTCTTCAGATGGCTGGACTGAAGGAAAAAGTAGCCAGGCCAAAATAGCAGACAATACACAAAACACATAGAAGACACCCCATGAAGCACCAGGCTCTGTTGAATGGGAGACACCACATTGCATGGCACTATAGGATTCCTTCTTCTTAAGGCCATTACTTGCAAGAGCAGGAGACATAGCAGACTTTCCTAACACACAGAAATAGACAAAGAGAGTTAGACAAAATGAGGAGACAGAAGAATATGTCCCAGGTGAAGGAACAGGACAAAACCACAGCAAGAGACCTAACTGAAATAGATGTAATATGACTGATAAAGAATTTAAAGTAATGATCATAAAGTTACTCAACTGGAGAAAGGAGTGGAAGACATCAATGAAATGCTTAACAAAGATATGGAAAACAGAAAAAAGGGCCAATGAGAGATGAATAACTCAATAAATGAAGTTAAAAATACAGTAGATAGAATAAACAGTAGGTGAGAGGAAGTAGAAAAACAGATTAGTGACCTAAAAGGCAGAGTAATGGAAAGCAGTCAAGCTGAGCAGGTGAAAGGAAAAAAAAAAGAAGAAGACGAAAAGAAAAAAAAAAAAAAAAAAAAAAAGCTACACCATCAAACATAATAACATTTGCATTATAGGGAATCCAGAAGGAGAAAAGAGAAAAGGGGACAAAAAATTTACATAAAGAAATAATAGCTGAAAACTTCCCTAATCAGGGGAAGGAAACAGAAATCCAGATCCAGGAGGCACAGATATTCCTGGACAAAATCAACCCAGGGATTTCCACAAACCACATAGTAATTAAAATGGCAAAAAGTAGTGATAAAGAGAGAATTTTAAAAACAGCAAGAGAAAAGAAAGCAGTTACATATGAGGGAAACCCCATAAGGCAAACAGTTGATTTTTCAGCAGAAACTTTGTGGGTTAGAGGGGAGTGGCATGATATATTCAAAGTGATGAAAGGGGAAAAAAAATCAACAGCCAAGAATACTCTATCCAGCAAGGCTATCATTCAGAAAAGAAGAAGATATAAAGAGTTTTTCAGAAAAACAGAAGTTAAAGACATTCATGACCACTAAACCAGTCCTACAAGAAATTCAAAGGTGTCTCTGAGTAGAAAGGAGGCACCTTAAGTAGGAATAAGAAAAGTAGGAAGCACAAAAGCACTCAAAATAAGTATATTTGTAAAAATCAATCAAGGAACTCACAAAATAAAAGAATGTAAAGTATGACACCATATACCTATAATGTGGAGGGGGAGGAGAGGAGTAAATGATGGGTTCAAACTTAAGTGACCATCAACTTAATATGGAATGCTATATGCAAAAGGTGTTATATACAAACATAATGGTAACCACAAATAAAAAAAAACAGTAACGAATATGCAAAAAAAAATCAAGAGACAGGAATCCAAGTATATCACTAAAGAAAGCCAAGTAATCATGACTGAAGAGAGAAAGGGAAGAAAGGAACAGAGAAGAACTACAAAAACAACCACAAAACAAGAATAAATGGCAATAAATACATACTTATCAATAATAACTTTTAGTGTAAATAAACTAAATGCTCCAATTAAAAGACATAAGGTCATGGAATGGATATAACAAACAAACAAACAAAAATAAAGTTGGAGTGGCTGGGTGATGGACATTGGGGAGGGTATGTGCTGTGGTGAGTGCTGTGTATTGTGTAAGACTGATGAATCACAGACCTGTACCCCTGGAACAATTAATACATTATATGTTAATATACAGAAAAATATATATTTTTTATTTTTTTAAAGTAAGTTCTATGCTCAATGTGGGGCTTGAATCATGGCCCTAAGATTTAGAGTCTCATGCTCCATCAACTGAATCACCCAGGTGCCCCAAAGGGGGGAAAAAAAAAAACAGTAAGAGAAAAGAAGATAGTTAGATACAGGGAAAACTTGTAAGGATTTCAGTAGATTTTTCAGCAGGAACTTTCAGTCCAGAAGGGAAAGGCATGATATATTCAAAGTGCTAAAAGGGAAAAATCTGCAGCCAAGCATCCTTTCTACAGTAAGGCTATCATTCAGAATAGAAGGAGAGATAAAGAATTTCTTATACAAATAAAAAGGAAAGAAGTTCATGACCAATAAACAGTTCTACAAGAAATATTAAAGGGGACTCTCTGAGTGGAAAGGAAGGCAATGAATGAGAGTATGAAAACAAGAAAACACAAAAGCAAAAACACATGAAAACATTTCTGTAAAAATCAGTCAAGGGATTAATAAAATAAAAGAATGTAAAATATGACACCGTATACCTAAAACATGAGAGGGAAAGGAGTAAAGAACAGGTTTAAACCTAAGTGATTATCAACATAATATAGACTGCTATGCCAAGAATGGCCAGCAATCCCTGTACCAACAGATGAAAATATTCCTCCAAACTTTGCTGTGAAAGAGAGGAGAAGGCAAGGGGGGTCGACACTCAGAGATGAAGACCCTTTGCTCTTCTTTGCTCCCACTTTTATTGGTCTTTCAAGATAATCACAAATCCTTATCACTGTTTCTCAAGAAGGTGATGTTTGACAAAGGGTCTTACTGAAACTAGGAGGATCTGTTTACGGAAAAGATACAATATGCTAATCTATGTGTTCTACAAGTTCTGCTAAACATAGCCAAAAGGACAATGCAGACATCTCTTAGATCACAGGGTGGCCGTTTGGGGTAAGAACGCTTCAGGGAAGGCAACTCCCCATGGCATTCTAATGGCAGAGTGGTCATGCAGACCTCAGCATTCCAAAAGCCTATGCTCTTATCTGAAAACTTCCCTGCTCTCAGTGGCCTCTGTGTTACATTTTAGCAAGCCAGGCATTATGGCTGATTTCATGCTCTACATTAACCCCAACACTGCTATTACAGATGATGTTTTATACTAAGCTAATGGTAACCACAAATCAAAAGCCAATAATAGATATGCAAAGAATAAAGAGAAAGACATCAGAGTGTACACTAAAGAAAGCAAACAAACCATGAAAGGCATCAAGGGAAGAAAGTATTAGAGAAAATCTATAGAAACAACAACAAAACAAGTAAAAAATGACAATAAATACATATGTATCAAAAATTACTTGGAATGTAAATGGACTAAATGCTCCAATCAAAAGACATGGGGTAATGAAATGTATATGCTGCCTACAAGAGACTCATTTCAGACCAAAATACACCCGTAGATTGAAAGCAAGGGGATAGAAAAAATAATTATTGTGCAAATGGATGCCAAAAGAAAGCAATAGAGGTAGCAATAATTATATTGGACAACTTCAGTAGAAGGTCTGTATCAAGAGATAAAGGACAACATATAATAACAAAGGGACAATCCAACAAGATATAAAAATTGTAACTATTTGTGCACCCAAATGGGAACACCAGGACACAAAAAACAGTTAAACACAAAAGAAATAATCAATAGTAATACAATAATAGTAGGGGACTTTAACACTCCACTAATATTGATGGACAGACTATGCAAACAGAAAATCAACAAGGAAACGCGGGCTTTGTATAACACACTGGACCAGATAGATTTAACAGACATATTCAGAACATTCCATCCTAAAACAGTAGAATACATATTCTTTTCAAGTGCACATGGGACATTTTCTAGAAAAAAAAAAATCACATATTAGTAAACAAAACAAGCCTCAACAAATTTGCAAAAATCAAAGTCATACCATACACCTTTTCTGACCAAAACGCTATAAAACTAGAAATCAACCTCAAGAAAAAATCTGGAAAGAGCAAAATTACATGGAAGCTAAATAACATGCTGTTAAACAATGAATGGGTCAACCAAGAAATCAAATAAAACAAATGAAATTGAAAACCCAATGGTCCAAAATCTTTGGAATATAGCACAAGTGATTGTAACAGGGAAGTTTATAGCAAAACAGGCCTGCTTCAAGAAGCAAGAATAATCTCAAATAAATAACCTAGCATTACATCTAAATGAGCTAGAAAAAGAACAAAGCTGAAACCCAGCAAAAGGAAGGAAATAATAAAGACTCGAGTAGAAAAAAATATATATATAGAAATTAAAAGAATAATAAGACAGATCAATGAAATGAGAAGCTCGTTCTTTGAAAAGATCAATAAAATTGATAAATATCTAGCAAGCCTTATCAAAAATAGAAACTTAACCAAAGAAGTGAATGACCTGTATTCTGAAAACTATAAAACAATGATGAAAGGAATTCAAGAAGTTGAAAAGAAATGGAAAGACATCACATGTTCATGGTTTGGAAGAACCAATACTGTTAAAATGTCTATAGTACCCAAAGCAAACTACACATATAATGCAATCCCTGTTAACATACCAACAGCATTTTTCATAGAAGTAGGACAAATTATATTAAAAATTCTATAGAACCACAGAAGTCTTTGAATAGTCAAAGCAATCTTGAAAAAGAAAAACAAAACTGTAGGTATCACAGTTCCAGATGTGAAGTTATATTACAAAGTGGTAATAATTATAACAGTATGGTACTTGCATGATAATAGACACTTAGATCAATAAAATAGAAAGAAAACCCAGAAATAAACCCAGAATTTTATGGTCAATTAATCTTCAACAAAGAGGAATGCATATACAATGGGAAAAAGACAATCTCTTCAAAAATGGTGTTGGTGAGCAACATGGAAAAGAATGAAAATGGACCACTTTCATTCACCATACACAAAATTAACCCAAAATTGATTAAAGACCTAAATGTGAGACCTGAAACCATAAATATCCTAGAGGAGAGCACAGATAGTAATCTCTCTGACATCAGCTGTAGAAACATTTTTCTACATATATCTCCTGTGGCAAGGGAAATAAAAGGAAATATAACCTATTGGGACTACACCAAATTTAAAAAGCTTCTGCACAGCAAAGAAAACAATCAACAAAACTAAAATAAAACCTACTGGAAGGGAGAAAATATTTCCAAATGACATATCCGATAAAAGGTTAGTATTGAAAATATATAAAGAACTGATACAACTCAATAATCAAAAATCAAATAAATCAATTAAAAATGGGCAGAAGACATAAACAGACATTTCTCCAAAGAAGACATACAGATGACTAACAGACACATGAAAAGATGTTGAACATGACTGATTATCAGGGAAGTGTAAATCAAAACTACAATGAGATAATTACCTCATAACTGTCATAAAATGAAAATGCAACAGTTTAAACCCTTTGGAATGTAGCAAAAAATGGTTCTAAGAAGGAAATTTATAGCAATATAGGCCTACCTCAAGAAGCAAGAAAAAAAGCAAATAAACAACCTAATCTTACACCTAATGGAAATAGAAAAGAACAATAAACAAAATCCAAAATCAGCAGAAGGAAATGATAAAAATTAGAACAGGAATAAATGATATAGAAACTAAAAGAACAGTAAAATAGATCAATGAAACCAGGATCTTCTTCTCCAGAAAAATCAGGAAAGTTCATAAATCTCTAGCCAGACTCATCAAAAAACAGAGAAAAGTCTCAAATAGATAAAATTACAAATTAAATGGAAAAATACCAACCAACCCACAGAAATGCAAACAACTCTTAAAGAATATTATGAAAAATTATGCCAACAAATTGAACAACGTAGAAGAAATGTATAAATTCCTAGAAATATATAACCTAGAAAAACTGAAGCATGGAGATATACAAAATTTGAATAGACGGATTACCAGCAAAGAGATTGAATCAGTAATCAAAAAACTCCCAATGAACAAAAGTCCAGAACCACATGACTTCACAGGCAAATTCTACCAAACATTTAAAGAAGAGTTAATATCTATTCTTAAACTATTCCAAAAAATAAAGGAGGAAGGAAAACTTGCAAATTCATTCTATAAGGCCAGCATTACCCTGATACCAAAACCTCATAAAGATACTACTAAAAAGAGAAATACAGTCAAATATCTTTGATAAACATAGATGCAAAACTCCTCAAGAAAATACTAGCAAACAGAATCTAACAATACATTAAAAAAATCATTCACCACAATGCAGTGGGATTTATTCCCCATATACAAGGTCGGTTCAATATTTGCAATCAATCAACATGATATATCACATAAAAAGAGAAGATAAAAACCATATGATCATTTCAATAGATGCAGAAAAAGCATTTGACAAAGTACACATCCATTCATGATAAAAACCCTCAACAAAGTAGGTTTAGAGGGACTATACCTCAACACAATAAAGGACATATATGAAAAACTCACAGGGAGCATCACACTCAATGGGAAAAACTGATAGCTTTCTCCCTAAGGTCAGGAACAAAGCAAGGACGTTCACTCTCACCACTTTTATTCAACATAGTACTGGAAGTTCTAGTAAGAGCAATCAGACAACAAAAATAAATAAAAAGCATCTGCATTGGTAAAGAAAAAAATAAAACTTTCACTATTTGCAGATGGCATGATACTATAAATAGAAACCCCTGAGTCACTAAAGAACTACTGGAACAATACATGAATTCAGTAATGTTGCAGGATATGAAATCAATGTGCAGAAATCTGTTGCATTTCTATACACCAATATGGAAGCATCAGAAAGATAAATTAAGAAAACAATTATATTTACAATTGCACCAAAAATAATATGACTAGGAATAAACACAGCCAAAGAGGTGGAACACCTGTATTCTGAAATCTATAAAACACTTATGAAAGAAATTATAGACGACACAAATAAATGGAGATATATTCCATGCTCATGGATTGGAGGAAGAAATATTGTTAAAATGTCTATACTACCCAAAGCAATCTACACATATAATGCAAATCCTATCGAAATACCAACAACATTTTTCACAGAACTGGAACAAACAATCCTAAAATTTGTATGGAACTAAAATGAACCCAAATTGCTGAGGCATATTTGAAAAAGAAAAGCAAAGCTGGAGGTATCACAATTCCAGATTTCAAGTTAGCTGCAATGCTGTAGTAATCAAAACAATATGGTACTGGCACAAAAAATGGACATATAGATCAATGGAATAGAATAGAAAGCTTGAAAATAAACCCACAACAATATGGTAAATTAATCTTTGACAAAGCAAGAAAGAATATCCAATGGAAAAAAGACAGTCTCATTTACAAATGGTATTGGGAAAACTGGACAGCAGCCTGCAAAAGAATAAAACTGGACTGATTTCTTTCACCATACACAAAAATAAATTTGAAATGGATTAAAGACCTAAATATGAGATCTGAAACCATAAAAATTTTAGCAGAAAGCACAGGCAATAATTTCTCTGACATTGGCCCTATCACCTTTTTTCTCTTGAGGCAAGGGAAATAAAAGCAAAAATAAACTATTGGGACTTCATAAAAATAAAAAGTTCCTACACAATGACGGAAACAATCAACATAACTAAAAGGCAACCTATGGAATGGATGAAGATATTTGCAAATGACATATCTAGTAAAAGTTTGGTATCCAAAATATATAAATAACATACAAATCAACACACAAAAAACAAATAATCAAATTAAAAAGTGGACAGAAGACATGAGCAGGCATTTCTCCAAAGATGACATCCAGATGGCACATGAAAAGATGCTCATCATCAAGGCAATGCAAATCAAAACTACAGTGAGGAGTCACCTCACACCTGTCAGAATATGTGAAATGAAAACACAGGAAACAAGTATTGACAAGGATGTGGAGAAAAAGAAACCCTCTTTCACTGTTGGTGGGAATGCAAACTGGTACAGTCTGTTGGAAAATAATATGGAGGTTCCTCAAAAAGTTAAAATTAGAACTACCCTAAAATCCAGTAATTGCATTACTGGGTATTTACCTAAAGAATACAAAAACACTAATTCAAAGGGATACATGCACCCTTATATTTATTGTAGCATTATTTACAATAGCCAAATTATGGATACAGCCCAAGTGTCTATCAATAGATGAATGGATAAAGATGTGATTATATATATATATATATATATATATATATATATATATATATATATATGTATGTATATATATATATATATATATGATGGAATTAATGGAATATTATTAATCCATATAAAAGAATGAAATCTTGCCATTTGCAATGACATGGTTGGAGCTAGAGAGTATAATACTAAGCAAATAAGTCAGAGAAAGACAAATATATAATTTCACTTATAATGTGGAACTTTAGTATATGTGCTGCCGAAGCGAGCACTATAATGTGGAACTTTAGAAAGTAAACAAAGGACAAAGGAAAAAAAGAGAGACAAAGCAAGAAACAGACTTCTAACAATTGAGAACAAAGTGATGGTTATCAGAGGAAGGTGAGTGAATGGATGGGTGAAATTGGTGATAGGGATTAAGGAGTGTTCTTGCTGTGATGAGAACTAGGTGATGTATAGAATTGTTGAACACTATATTGTACATCTGAAAGTAATATAACATTGTTAACTATACTAGAGTTAAAATAAAATTAACAAAACAAAACAACAAAAACACACACCACACATATAACACACACCACACATACAAGGTAGAACACACCATACGCACCACACATACTACAATACATATCACAAACATCACACACACCCCACATGTGAACAACACATACCCTTAATATAACACATACATACACCACATTCATACCACACATACTTGAGGCAATTGCCACATGTACATAACAAACACACACAACACATAGCACATATACCACTCAAACATACACAAATCACATAAACCACACACACTACATTTATAACACATAAAGTACACATAGGCTACAAACAAATACCTATACCCTACACACACCACACATATAGGAAACACAAACACACCACACATACACCACACACACACATTAAACATCTACAAAAACACACCAAAATTACACCTCACACACACACACAACACACACAATCATCACACATACGACTCCCACAAACTCCACATAAACCACCAACATACCACATATATATCACTCACACAATCCACATACAGCCCTCACTTACCACCTAAATACCACACATATATTACATACACACCACATATACACCAAGCATGCATATATATACCACACAAACACCAACATACACAACAAATACTTCATATTATATGCATGCACACCACACATACAACACAAACACCAGACATATATCACACACATACACACCACACAAAAATCACTACACATACACCACACACATAGCACACAAATAACACAAAAAAAACATACCATGAGCACAATACATATATTCCACATACAGACTACACACCATACATACAGCACACAAACAAAAGACACCTAACAGACATACAACACACCCAACACAATCTCCAAACATGTACACATATCACGCATATACCAAACACACACACCCCACATAAACAACACACTGAACACACATATACATATACATCACAGGAACACCACATATGTGACACAAACAGACAATATACACACCAAGCACACTTACACGGAGACTACACAAATACACTAACACCACACATACCACACATATATCACACACATACTGAAAAGACAGCATGCACACACAGTATTTTCATCACCCACATCACAATACAACACACAAACCATATATACAGAACAGACACAATACGTACAATACACACACAACATACACAATACACATACACCACAGAAACACCACACACACACCACACATGTACTAAACTCACAACAGAATATGCTACCCACAAACATAGAACACATATACGTTACACATACAACAGAGACCTACCACTCTTATATCACACAGAGACAACTCATACAGCATACACACACACATACACAACACACACTCAACACCAATATACCACAAGCACATCACACATATGCCAAACACAAATACACAGTTCATGTACACTGCATATATACCACACATACAACACACTCATGTGCAGTATACACATCACACATGAAACAGACTTCACACACACATGGCACATACTCACCACCAACAACACACACAGACACCACACATACACCAAACACACCACACATATACCACACACAAACACCACACACACCACACATTAATTATGCATATACCAAAAACACTACATATACACCTCACACATAAAACATACCACAATTACAACACACACACACCAAACATACACCACACACACTTCACATAAATCAAACACAAACAACACATACAACACACAGTGTACATACACCACATAAACCACATGTACAGCACACACACACCACAGATACACCACACTCACACCTGCATTTGCCACATGCAAAGACACCACACATACACCACAAAAACAAGAGACACACCTACACTCTTATATCACATTCAAAACATTATCCCTTTCTCATATCTAATAAAAAATTCAGGCTTCTGTGTAAAAATTAATAATTATCCCTTGGAATTGTATTTTCACTTTTCTCCAGCATATTTTTTGTCTACTATTTTATTTGATACACATCCCATTGAGAAAAAAAAATTATTATGTGTATTGTATACATTGAGAAGCTAAGGCAATAAGATAACAAATCATTTGGCTGAATCTAAGTTTAAATTAGAAATTCACTTTTTCTGACAGCACCAAATTGTTTTTGTTTTTTACTTTTAGTACCAAGAAATCAGTGATCTATGAATATAGGCTGTTTCTACAGGAAAAAAAAAGAAATGGGAACGGAAGTAACTTAGACTTCCTACAATTACCTTCATAGAGTGAAAGACCATCAATTCAACACTACACCAAACAAAATTGTCAAAAGGGGGAAGATTTTGATTTCTTTTGGTGTTTCTTTCACCTTAATTTTACTTTTTCACTTCATAGTTTTACATTCTAACCAGAAAATATAGCATAATCTGCCCAGTTACCTTTATTATGGAGAACATCTGAGTTGGCATATCCTCCCAGGTATATACATGAACACACATCAGTACCATAAAACACATTATTTTATAAATGATTAATTCCAATTATGTGATTTTTTAAAAGCACAATATTCACAAACTTTAAGGTTCACAAAGGTACAATTAAGTGGTGTATATTAGAATATTTTTGCTTATAATATCCTATTATGTATGGTGATCAATTAACCTGTTTTAAAATTAATTTACATTATTTTATTTTAATATTATGGACTATGGCTAAAATATAATAAACTGAACTTCCTTAGCAGTGATCTACAATTCAGATTTCACATTCATTTTAAAGTACTTTCCAGAACTAATATTCTAAGATTGTTATTAGAACTTACTTCCTTAGCCAAACATATTTTACTGTACTTCTAGTATGTGAGAGATATATTTCTATCTATATACACTGCTACAGATATATAAAATCATTAGTAAAATACTCATTCCTTACTTGTATTTTAAAACCAGCCATTACTCAACTTGCATGATTATTTTTAAGGGTGGAAAAGGATTAGGGACATGGTCTGTTACAGTTGGTATTTCTCCTTTTAAAAAAATCATTTTTTTTAATTCAATTAGCTAACTTATAGTATACTGTTAGTTTCAGGTGTAGTGTTCAATAAACTATCAGTTGCGTATAACACCAGTGCTCATCACATCATGTGCCCTCCTTAATGCCCATCACCCAATTACCACATCCCCCCCCCACCTCCCCTCCAGCAACCCTCAGTTGGTTTCCTATAATTAAGAATCTCTCATGGTTTTTCTCCCTTTCTGATGACTACCCATTCTGTTTTCCCTCCCTTCCTCTGCCCTCCTTCTTATATTCCACGTATGTGTGAAACCATATAATTGCCTTTCTCTAATTGACTTATTTGGCTCAGCATAATCCCCTCCTCTTCTATCCACATCAATGAAAATGTAAGTATTCATCCTTTCTGATGGCTAAGTAATATTCTATCATGTATATATACCACAACTTCTTTATCCATTAATCTGTCAAAGATCATCTTGGCTCTTTCTACAGTTTGGCTATTATGGATATTGCCACTATAAACATTGGGGGGCAGGTGCCCCTTCAGAACTCCCCATTTGTATCTTTGGGGTAAATAACTAGTAGGGCAATTGCTGGGCTGTGGGTAGCTCTATTTTTAACTTCTCGAGGAACCTCCATACCATTTTCCAGAGTGGCTGTACCAGCTTGCATTCCCACCAACAGTATAAGAGAGTTCCCCTTTCTCCACATCCTTGCCAACATTTGATGTTCCTTGTCTTCATAATTTTAGCCATTCTGACAGGTGTGATGTGGTATCTCATTGTGGTTTTGGTTTGTATTTCCCTGATGCCAAGTCATGTTGAGGATGTTTTTCATGTGTCTGTTGGCCATTTGTATGTCTTCGTTGGAAAAATATCTCTTTATGTCTTCTACCCATTTCTTGACTAGATTATTTGTTTTTGGGGTGTTGAGTTTCATAAGTTCTTTATAGATCTTGGATACTCGCCCTTTATCTGATATGTCATTTGCAAATATCTTCCCCATTCTGTAGGTTGACTTTTAGTTTTGTTGATAATTTTCTTTGCTGTGCAGAAAGTTTTTATCTTGATGAAGTCCCAATAGTTCATTTTTGCTTTTGTTTCCACTGCCTTTAGAGACATGTCTAGCAGATGAGGTCAAAGAGGTTGCTGCCTATGTTCTCCTCTAAGATTTTGATGGATTCCTGTCTCACATTAGGTCTTTCATACATTTTGAGTTAATCTCTGTGTATTGTGTAAGAAAATGGTCCAGTTTCATTCTTCTACATGTGGCTGTCCAATTTTCCCAGCACCACTTATTGAAGAGACTATCCTTTTGCCATTGTATATTCTTTTCTGCTTTGTTGAAGATTAGTTGGTCATAGAGTTGGGAGTCCATTTCTGGCTTCTCTATTCTGTTCCATTGATCTATGTGTCTGTTTTTGTGCCAATACCATGCTGTCTTGGTGATCACAGCTTTGTAATATAGCATGAAGTCTGGCATTGTGATGCCACCAGCATTGGTTTTCTTTTTCAACATTCTTCTGGCTAGGGGCAGCTGGGTGGCTTGGTAAGTCAAACTTCTGCCATCAGTTCAAGCCATGATCCCAGGGTTCTGAGATCGAGCCCCACAGCAGCTTCCCTGCTTAGCAGAAAGCCTGCTTCTCCCTTTCCCTCTGCTTGCTGCTCCCTCTGTTTGTGCTCTGTCAAATATTTTTTTAAAAAAAAATCTCAAAACAACAACAACAACTTTCTGCTACTGATTCCAGGTCTTTTTCTGGTTCCATACAAAATTTAGGGTTATTTGTTATAGCTCTTTGAAAAATGTTGATGGAATTTTGATAGGGATTGCACTGAATGTGTAGATCGCTCTGGGTACCACAGACTTTTTAACAATATTAATTATTCCAATCCATGAGCATGGAGTGTTTTTCCATTTCTCTGTGTCTTCCTCAATTTCTTTCATAAGTGTTCTGTAGCTTTTGGGGTACAGATCCTTTATCACTTTTGTTAGGTTTATTCCGAGGTATCTTAGGGATTTTGTGCAATTGTTAAAGGGATCAATTCTTTAACTTCTCTTTCTTCTGTCTCATTGTTAATGTATAGACATGCAACTGATTTCTGTGCATTGATTTTATACCCTGATATGCTGCTGAATTCCTCTATGAGTTCTAATAATTTTGGGGTAGAGTCTTTTGGGTTTTCCACATAAAGTATCACGTCATCTGCAAAGAGAGTTTGACTTCTACTTTGCCAATTAGAATGCCTTTTATTTCTTTTGTTGTCTGATTGCTGAGGCTAGGAATTCTAGTACTCTGTTGAACAACAGTTGTGAGAGAGGGCATCCCTACCCTGTTCTTGACCTTAGGGGAAAAGCTCTCAGTTTTTGCCCATTGAGAATGATATTTGCTGTGGGCTTTTTCTACATGGCTTTTATGATATTGAGGTATGTTCATTCTATCCCCACAATGTGGAGAGTTTTAATCAAGAAAGGATGTTGTATTTTTTCAAATGCTTTTGTTGCATCATTTGAGAGAATTGTATAGTTCTTTATTTTTTAAAAAGATTTTATTTATTTGACAGAGAGAGAGAGAGCACAAGCAGGGGGAGTGGCAGAGGGAGAGGGAGAAGCAGGCTCCCCACTGAGCAGGGAGCCCAATGCTGGGCTCAATCCCAGGGCCCTGAGATCATGACCTGAGCTGAAGACAGACACTTAACTGACTGACCCACCCAGGTACCTCAAGAGGATTGTATGGTTCTTGACGTTTCTTAAATTAATGTGATGTATTATGTTGTTTGATTTGTGAATGTTGAACCACCCTTGCAGCCCAGGAAGAAATCCCAATTGGTCATGGTAAATAATCCTTTTAATGTACTGTTGAAGCCTATTGGCTACTATCTTGGCGAGAATTTTGGCAGCCATGTTCATCAGGTATTTTGGTCTTTAATTCTCCTTTTTGATGGGGTCTTTGTCCGGCTTTGTTTTTTTTGGGGGGGGGTTTAAATGTTATTTTATTATATTATGTAAGTCGACATACAATACATCATTAGTTTTTGAAGTAATGATCCACCATTCATTGTTTTCGTATAACACCCAGTGCTCCATGCAGTACTTGCCCTCCTTAATACCCACCACCAGGCAAACAATCCCCCCATTCCCCCCCAAAACCCTCAGTCTGTTTCTCAGAGTCCATACTCTCTCATGGTTCCTCTCCCCCTCCAAATCCCCCCCTTCATTTTTCCCTTCCTTCTCCTAATGTCCTCCATGCTTTTCCTTATGTTCCACAAATAAGTGAAACCATATGATAATTGACATTCTCTGCTTGACTTATTTCACTTAGCATAATCTCCTTCAGTCCCATCCATGTTGATGCAAAAGTTAGGTATTCCTCCTTTCCGATGGCTGAGAAATATTCCATTGTACATATATACCACATCTTCTTTATCCAGTCATCAGTTGAAGGTCATCTTGTCTCTTTCCACAGTTTGGCTATTGCAGATATTTCTGCTATTGACATTGGGGTGCATATGGCCCTTCTTTTCACTACATCTGTGTATTTGGGGTAAATACCCAGTAGTGCAATTGCTGGGTCAAAGGGTAGCTCTATTTCTAATTTTTTGAGGCACCTCCACACTGTTTTCCAAGGTGGCTGTACCAACTTGCATTCCCACCAACAGTGTAAGAGGATTCGCTTTCTCCACAACCTCTCCAACATTTGTTGTTTCTTGCCCTGTCAATTTTTGCCATTCTAACTGGTGTAAAGTGGTATCTCAATGTGGTTTTGATTTGAATTTCCCTGACCGCTAATGATGATGAACATTTTTTTCATGTATCTGTTAGCCATTTGTATGTCTTCTTTGGAGAAGTGTCTGTTCATGTCTTCTGCCCATTTTTTGACTTGATTATTTCTTTTTTGGGTGTTGAGTTTGAGAAATTCTTTATAGGTCTTGGAAATCAGTACTTTGTCTGTAGTGTCATTTGCAAAAATCTTCTCCCATTCTGTGGGTTGCCTCTTTGTTTTGTTGACTGTTTCCTTTGCTGTGCAGAAGCTTTTTATCTTGATGAAGTCCCAAAAGTTCACTTTCACTTTTGTTTCCTTGCCTTTGGATCCGTATCTTGAAAGAAGTTGCTGTGGCCAGTGTCAAAGAGGTTACTGCCTATGCTCTCCTAGAGGATTTCTATAGATTCCTGTCTCACATTGAGGTCTTTCATCCATTTTGAGTTTATCTTTGTGTATGGTGTTAGAGAATGGTCGACTTTCATTCTTCTGTATATAGCTGTCCAATTTTCCCAGCACCATTTATTGAAGAGGCTGTCTTTTTTCCATTGCATATTTTTTCCTGCTTTGTCTAAGATTATTTGACCATAGAGTTGAGGGTCCATATCTGGGCTCTCTGTTCTGTTCCATTTTTCTATATGTCTGTTTTTGTGTCAGTACCATGCTGTCTTGGTGATCACTGCTTTGTAACATAGTTTGAAATCTGCAACGTGATGCCCCCTGCTTTGTTTTTCTTTATCAACATTGCCTTGGCGATTTGGGGTCTTTTCTGGTTCCATACGAATTTTAGGATTGTTTGCTCCAGCACTTTGAAAAATGTCATTGGAATTTTGATCGGGATGGCATTGAAGGTATAGATTGCTCTGGGTAGCATGAATATTTTAACAATGTTTATTCTTCTGATCCATGAGCATGGAATGTTTTTCCATTTTTTGTGTCTTCAATTTCTTTCAAGAGTGTTCTGTAGTTCCTAGACTATAGATCCTTTATCTCTTTGGTTAGATTTATTCTGAGATATCTTATGGTTTTTGGTACTATTGTGAATGGAATAATTTCTCTGATTTCCCTTTCTGCAGTTGCATTGTTAGTGTATAAGAAAGCAACTGATTTCTGTGCATTGATTTTGTATCCTGCCACATTACTGAATTGCTGGATGAGTTCTAGTAATTTGGCGGTGGAGTCATTTGGGTTTTCCACATAAAGTACCATGTCATCTGCGAAGAGAGAGAGTTTGACTTCTACTTTGCTAATTTGAATACCTTTTATTTCTTTTTGTTGACTGATTGCTGTTGCTAGAACTTCTAGTACTATGTTGAACAATAGTGGTGAGAGTGGGCATCCTTGACATTTTCCTGATCTTAAAGGAAAGGCTCTCAGCTTTTCCCCATTAAGGTTGATATTCACTGTGGGGTTTTCATAGATGGATTTTATGAACCTGAGGAATGTTCCCTCTATCCCGATACTCTCAAGAGTTTTAATCAGGAAAGGATGCTGTATTTTGACAAATACTTTTCTGCATCAACTGAGAGGACCATATGGTTCTTCTCTCTCCTCTTATTAATGTGTTCTATCACATTGATTGATTTGCGAATGTTGAACCACTTTGCATCCCGGGGATAAATTCCACTTGGTCATGGTGGATGATCCTTTTAATGTATTGTTGGATCCTATTAGCTAGGATTTTGTTGAGGATTTTGGAATCCATATTCATCAGGGATATCAGTCTGAAATTCTTCTTTTTGATGGGGTCTTTGCCTGGTTTGGGGATTAAGGTAATGCTGGCCTCATAGAATGAGTCTGGAAGGTTTCCTTCTGTTTCTATTTTTTTTGAAAGAGCTTCTGTAGAATAGGCATTATTTCTTCTGTGAATGTTTGGTAGAATTCCCCAGGGAATCCACCAGGCCCTGGATTCTTGTTTTTTGGCAGGTTTTTGATCACTGCTTCCATCTCGTTACTGGTTATTGGCCTATTCAGGTTGTCAATTTCTTCCTGTTTCAGTCCTGGCAGTTTATAGGTTCCCAGGAAAGCATCCATTTCTTCCAGGTTGTTCAGTTTATTGGCATATAGTTGTTGATAATAATTTCTAATAATTGTTTCTATTTCCTTAGTTTTAGTTGTGATCTCTCCCCTTTCATTCATAATTTTATAAATTTGGGTCCTTTCTCTTTTCTTTTGGATAAGTCTGGCCAGTGGTTTATTGATCTTATTAATTCCTTCAGAGAACAAGCTTCTAGTTTCATTGATCTGATCTACTGTGTTTCTGGTTTCTAATTCATTGATCTCTGCTCTAATCTTAATTATTTCTCTTCTAATGCATGGCTTAGGAATTGTTTGTTGCTTTTTCTCTAGTTCTTTAAGGTATAAAGTTATTTGGTGAATTCGGGATTTTTCTATTTTTTTGAGTGAGTCTTAGATATCTATGTATTTCCCCCTTAGGACCGCCTTTGCAGTATCCCATAGATTTTGGACCAATGTGTTTTCATTCTCATTGGTCTCCATGAATTCTTTAAGTTCTTCTTTGATTTCCTGGTTGACCCAAACATTATTGAGCTGAGTGGTCTTTAGCTTCTAGTGTTTGAATTTCTTTCAATATTTCTTGTGATTGGGTTCCAGCTTTAAAGCATTATGGTCTGAGAATATGCAGGGAATAATTTTAGTCTTTTGGTATCAGTTGAGAGCTGATTTGCGTCCCAGTATGTGGTCTATTCTGGAGAAAGTTCCATGTGTGCTCGAGAAGAATGAGTATTCTGTTGTTTTAGGGTGGAATATTCTGTATATATCTATGAGGTCCATCTGGTCCAGTGTGTCATTCAAAGCTCTTGTTTCTTTGTTGATTTTCTGCTTAGATGATCTGTCTATTGCTGAGAGTGGAGTATTGAGGTCTCCTACAGTTAACGTATTGTTATCAATATGATTCTTTATTTTGGTTAACAGTTGGCTTATGTAGATGTTTGCTCTCATGTTGGGGGCATAGACATCTACAATTGTTAGATCTTCTTGTTGGATAGACCCTTTAAGAATGATATAGTATCCTTCTGTTTCTCTAACTGCAGTCTTTAGCTTAAAATCTAATTTGTCTGATATAAGAATTGCTACCCCAGCTTTCTTTTGAGGTCTTCTGGCATGGAAGATGGATCTCAGTCCTTTCACTTTCAGTCTGGATGTATCTTTAGGTTCAGAATGAGTCTCTTGTAGATAGCATATAGATGGGTCCTGTCTTTTTATCCAATCTGCAACCCTGTGCCATTTTATGGGAGCATTTAAGCCATTCAACTTGAGAGTGATTATTGAAAGGTATGAATTAATTGTCATCATATTGCCTGTGAAGACCTTGTTTCTATAGATTTTCCCTGTAAATTTGTTCTATATCACTCTTGGGGTCTTTCTCCTTTTATAGAACCCCCCTTAATGTTTCTTGCAGGGCCAGCTTAGTGGTCACATATTCTTTCAGTTTCTGCTGGTCTTGGAAGCTCTGCATCTCTCCATCCATTCTCAATGATAGCCTTGCCGGATAAAGTATTCTTGGCTGCATGTTCTCTCATTTAGTACCCTGAATATGTCTTGCCAGGCCTTTCTGGCTTGCCATGTCTCTGTGGATAGGTCTGATGTTATTTTGATGTTCCTCCCTCTGTACGTAAGGAATCTCTTCCCCCAACTGCCCTTAAGATGTTTTCCTTGGTTCTAAGATTTGCCAGTTTTACTATTACATGCCGGGGTGTTGGCCTGTTTTCCTTGATCTTGGGAGCAGTCCTGTCTGCATCTAGGACATGAATGTTTGTTTCATTCCCCAGATTAGAGAAGTTCTCAGTTACAATTTGCTCAAATAAATCTTCTAGTCCTTTCTCTCTCTCCACTCCCTCAGGGATCCCAATAATTCTGACATTGGAAAGTTTCATGGTGTCACTTATTTTTCATGGATTTTGAGTTGTTTTTCCCTGGCCTGTTCTTTTCCCTTCTTTCTATCAATTGTTCTTCTAGATCACTAATTCTTTCTTCTGCCTTGCTTATCCTAGCTGTTAGGTTATCTAGATTAGGTTGGACCTCATTGATAGCATTTTAAATTCTGTCAGTTCAGCTTTAATTTCTGCCCCTAGAGACTCTATGTTGCCATTAATCGATTTCTCCATTCTAGCTATTATCTTCACAATTGCTACCTTGAATTCCATTTCTGACATCTTGGTTATATCTGTATTCATTTGTAAATCTGTGGCAGAAGTCACAGTCTCTGAGTCTTTCCTATTTTGTGGGGTCCTCCTCCTAGTCATTCTGTTTAGGGGTGGTTGAGGGAATGTACAGAGTCCAAATTATTGACCACAACCTAGCAAGATGCACGTGTTTTCTAGGGACCTTAGGGTTGCTGGCCTCTTGTTCTCTCAGCCTGTCTTCTGGGGGCGGGCCTGCTACTCTGTTACTCAAGCAACCCCTGTTTGGGCAGAGTTACCCTGCTCCCTGTTTGGGGGGATGGGCTCAGTGAAAACCAGTTTTGGGGGGCTTTTGTTCTCTGGAGGCTTTCCCTGGTGGCTTTCTGCATCTCTTCTGAGAGTCAGAGCTAAAGAGACCTTTTCCAACCCTCTGCCTCAGAACAGAGAGATCACAGTCTGTTCTTCAGTGAGCTCTCTAGGCCACACTATCTCTGTTTCTGTCTGTGCTGCTGTAAACTGCAGCCACCTGGGTTGTGAGCCTCTCAGCAGCACTCCCAGTTCTCCGCTCCAGGTTGGGGCACGTCTCTGCCCTTTGTGCTTCTAAAACTGCCAGCCACCCCCAGTTTGCATGAGTGGCTCTGCCGCTCCAGGTTTCAGTCTGGGGGTGCTGCCCTAAAGTTCTTTCCCCATCACTACCAGTCTGCGAGTCTATGCCCGGTCTCCAATGCAGGAGGCTTTTGTGCTTCTGTGTTATTTCACCTTCCCAGTGCCAGCACTTATGGCAGCTCCCTCACCTTTCCATTTATCTTCAGATATGTGCCCGCAGAATCACGGCTCCCCACTTACACCTTGAAACCAACCACCTGTGATATTCTGTTTGTAGAGATCCAGATCTATCTTCTTACATCTCAGGCTGATTTCATGGATGTTCAGAGTGGTATGGTAGATATCCAGCTCAATTCCGGGGACGGGTTGGAATAGGGTCCCCTACTCCTCCACCATCTTCTCCTGAACCTTTGTCTGGCTTTTGATCAAGGTAATGTTGGCCTTACAGAATGAGTTTGGATGTTTTACTTCCATTTCTCTCTTTTTTGAAACAGCTTCAGTAGACTAGTTATTATTTCTTTTTTACATGTTAGGTAGAATTCCTCTGGGAAGCCATCCAGCCCTGGACTCTTGTTCGTTGGGTGATTTTTTATTACTACTTCAATTTCCTTGCTGGGTATGGGTCTGTTCAGGTTTTCTATTTCTTCCTGTTTCAGTTTTGTTAGTTTACAAATTTCTAGGAATGCATCTATTTCTTCCAGGTTACCTAATTTGTTGGCATATAGTTTTCATAATATTCTTTTCTAATTGTTTGAATATCTGTGGTGTTGGTTGTGATCTCTCTTTTTTCATTCATGATTTTATTTATTTGGGTACTTTCTCCTTTCTTTTTGATAAGTCTAGCTAGGGGTTTATCAGTCTCATCAATTCTTTCAAAGAACCAGCTCCTAGTTTCATTGATCTGTTCTATTTTTTTTTTATTTCTACAGCGCTGATTTCTGCTCTAATTTTTATTATTTCCTTCCTCATACTTGATTTAGGCTCTATTTGATGTCCTTGTTTGATCTTTTAGGTGTAAGTTTAGGTTGTAAATTTGAAAATTTTCTTGCTTCTTGAGGAAGGCTTGTATTGGTATATACTCCCCTCTTAGGACCACCTTTGTTGCATTCCAAAGGTTTTCAATTGTCATGTTTTCATTTTATGTTTTTTTTTTAATGATTTTATTTATTTATTTGAGAGAGAGAGTGCATGAGCCGTGAGGAGGGGCAAAGAGAGGGGGAGAAGCAGGCTGCCTGCTGGAAGCCTAATGTGGGACTTGATTCCAGGACCCTGGGATCATGATCTGAACTGAAGGCAGATGTTTAACTGACTAAGCCTCCCAGGCACCCATGTTTTGATTTTCATTTGACTCGTGTATTTTTTTTTTTAATCTTCTTTAATTTCCTGGTTGACCCATTTATTCTTTAGTAGGATATTCTTTAACCTTCATGCATTTGTTGTCCTTCCAAATTTTTTCTTGTGGTTAATGTCAAGTTTCATAGCATTGTGTTTGGAAACTATGCATAGTATGATCTCCAACTTTTTGTACAAGTTGAAACCTGATTTGTGACACAATATGTGATCTATTCTAAAGAATGCTCCTTGTGCATTTGATAAGAATGTGTATTCTGCTGCTTTAGGATGAAGTGCTCTGCATATATCTGTTAAATCCATCTGGTCCAGTGTGTCATTCAAAGCCCTTGATTCCTTGTTGATCCTCTGCTTAGATGATCTGTGAATTGCTGTGAGTGGGGTGTTAATGTACCCTACTATTTTTGTATTAGTGTCAATGGGTTTCTTTAAGTTTGTTATTAATTGATTTATATATTTGGCTGCTCCCAAGTTAAGAGCATATATACTTACAATTGCTAGATCTTCTTATTGTATTTTACCCCTTTATTATGATATAGTGTCTTTCTTCAACTCTTATTACAGTTTTTGGTTTAAACTCTGGTTTGTCTGATATAAGGATGGCTACTCCAGCTTTCTTTTGATGTCTATTAGCATGATAAATTATTCTCCACCTCCTTGCTTTCAATCTGGAGGTGACTTTGGGTCTAAATGGAGTCTCTTGTAAGAAGCGCATAGATGGGTCTTGTGTGTTATTTTTTTTATCCATTCTGATACCCTTTATCTTTTCACTGTTGCATTTAGACCATTTACATTCAGAGTAATTATTGATAAATATGAATTTACTGCCATTGCATTACCTGTGACATCACTGTTTCTAGAGATTTTCTCTCTTCCTTTCTAGTCGTGGCTTTTGGTCTTTATTTCATACACGATGTGTCCCCTTTAATATTTCTTGTAGGGCTTAAGGTTTAGTACTCATGAGCTCTTTTAGTTTTTGTTTGCCTGGGAAACTCTATTTCTCCTTCTAGTCTGAATGACAGGCTTGCTGGATAAAGTATTCTTGGCCGCATATTTTTTCCCATTTAGCATGTTGACTATATCATGCCAGTCCTTTCTGACCTGCCAGGTCTCTGCGGACAGGTCCACTGCCAGCCTTATGTGTCCACCATTGCAGATTAAGGACTTTTTCTCCCAAGCTGTTTTGGGGATCCTCTCTTTATCTTTGTATTTTGCAAGTTTCACAATAATATGTATTGGTGTTGACCTGTTTTGTTGATTTTGGGGGAGTTCTCTGTGCCTCTTGGACTTGAATGCTTTTTTCCTTCTCCAAGTTAGGGAAGATCTCAGGTATAATTTAGTCAAATAAACCTTCTGCCCCCTTTTCCCTTTCTTCTTCTGGAACTCTTATGATATGGATATGATTTCTCTTTATGGATTTGCTTAGTTCCCTAAGTCTATATTGGTGATCTAATATTTTTTCTTTCCCTCTCCTTTTCAGCTTCATGATTTTCCATAATTTTATCTTCTATATAACCTATCCTCTCCTCTCCTTCTTCAATCCTCATAGTGATTATATCCACTCTGTTTTCCATTTCAGTTATAGCATTTTTTTATTTTGGCCTGACTAGTTTCTAGGTCTTTTATCTCTGAAGCATGGGTTTCTCTGCTGTCTTCTATTCTTTTTTTTTTTTTTTAAGTCCAACTACTAGTCTTATAATCATTGATCTAAATTCTTGTTCACATTTATTGGTTGTGAAATCTTCCTGTCCTTTATTTTGGGGAAAATTCTTCTGTCTTTTCATTTTGGCTAAGTTTCTATCTTTTGTGTGTTCTGAAAGCTTGCTGTGTTTCTTGCACCTCAGAGTAATACTATATTAAACAGAGGTCATACACTGTCCAGGGCCTGGCACTTCAGGAAGTGTTTCTGGTAAATGTTGTGTGCATTCTGCTGTTGTGTTTTGGCTGTTCGTTCCCACTGTTCCATCCTCTAAAGAATTCTTCTTTGCTTGTATTGGGGAGTGTTTGGACCTTTAACTAGGTGTGCTTTGGTTTGTTTGTTAGATAAGTGTGGAAAAGAAAAAAAAAAAAAAGCCTGATCCAAGGTAAGTTAGGGAAAAGGAGAGAGCAGGAGAGTGCAATGGGTAGGGTTCATAAAATAAGCCAAGGAGAGGGGATCCCCTGGGTCACACTGGGAGAGATCTCTGCTCCCCTTCTTGGAGTACATTTGGAAGAGTATATTTTACCTCTTCAAGGACAAAAGGCCAGCTGGGAGTCATTGAGTGGTGTTAAACAGCAGGGACAGAGGTGCTAGCACCTAACTTTGCTCCCTGAAAATGGCTCCCTCCCATTCCTGGCCCCAGGGCTTTCCTCTCCCCCAATTCATGGCTCCAAACCTCACATCTCTCCCTCCAATTCTCTCCCTCCAATTGTGCAGATTAAATAATCTAGTTCCACATTTTTTGAACACTTTTATTATCTTTGTGGTTCCTAGCCTACTAAAACCTATGTTCTAATTTGTCTTTTGGCTTCTATCTCTTCTCAATATAAACAAGGATATTTACATGTGAGGACAATTTGCAAACTGCATTTTCAAGCTATTGTTGTTGAGGTATAACTGACAAACTAAATGGTAAATTTGTTAAGTTTTGTTGTATGTATACACCCATGAAATAAACATATTTAGGTTAAAGCAGACACTGGAGAGATACAAACTAATTTTAGATAGGTTAATGTTCACTGTGTCCAAGAAGGAAAAGAGAGTGAGAAAGGGTCTGAAAGAATATTGAAGAATCAATGGTCATTTTTTCCCCAATTTGATAAAAGACCTCAATGTACACATTCAATAAACTAAAAATCTTAAAGGTTGATAAACAAAGGGAGTTCTACACCAAGACAAATTATAATCAAATGGTCCAAAGCCAAAGATAAAGAAATAAATCTTGAAAGCAGCAAGAGAGAAATGACTCATCAGGTCCAGGGATTCTCATTAAGAATTACAATCAATTTCTCAGCAGAAACTAGAGAGCTGAAAAAGGCAGTAGAGTGGTATTTTTTTAAGTGCTTAAAGAAAAAATATTGTCAACTATGAATTCCATATTTGGCAAAACTATGCTTCAAAGATGACAGAGGGATAAAGTCATTTTGAAATAAATGAGCTGAGAAAGTTTTCCCTAGAAGATCTGCCCTGTAAGAAATGCTACAGGGATACATCAGGCTGAGAATGAAAAGCCACTAGACAGTAATTCAAAAGAAAACATGATCCAATTAGACTCTGTATATGAGACTACTTAATTCCAAAGACACAGTAGGCTTAAAGTGAAAGGATAAATAAATATATCCCATGAAAGCAACCAAAGTTAACTGGGGAGGCCATATTAATATCAGATGAAATAGACTTTAAAGCAAAACAAAACAAAATGTTACTAGAGATAGCATGACATTTCATAATGGTAAATCTACCTATCCAGAAGATATAACAATTATAAACATAAATACACATAATTATGGAACACCAAAATACATGAACCAAACTCAGAAATGAAAAGTGAAATAGGCAATCTAACAAAAATAGTTAAAGACCTCAATACTCTAATTTGAATAATAAATAGAAAAACAGGCAAAAAATCAACAAGAAAATAGAAAACTGGAATAATCTTACAAACCAAATAGAACTAGCATACATCTATAGAATATTCCAACCAACAACAGCCAAAAATACGCTTTTCAGAAGTGGAGATGGAAAATGCTCCAGGATAGACTGTATGTTAAGTCATAAAACAACCTTCAATAAGTTTAAAATAAGTAATACAAAGCATATTCTTTTTTTAAGATTTTATTTATTTATTTGAGAGAGAGAGCATGAGCAGGGAGGAGGGGCAGAGGGAGAAGCAGTCTCCCAGTTGAGCAGGGAGCTGGATGTGGGGTTCAATCCCTGGACCCTAGGATCATGACCTGAGCCAAAGGCAGATGATTAACCCACTGAGCCACCCAGGCACCCAATACGCAGCATATTCTTGAATACAACTGAATGAAATTAGAAATTAGTAACATAAAGAAATTTGGTGATTTAGAAAATATGTAGAAATTAAACAAAACAATCCTAAATGTATCAAAGAAGTCATCAGAAGGGAAATAGTAAAATATTTTGAGATGAATGAAAATGAAAACATATCATTACAAAACTTATGAAATGCAGCTAAAACAGTGCTTAGGGTAAATTTATATCTTTAAATACCTATATGAAGGAAAAAGAAATAGCTTATGTCAATAATCTATCTTCTCACCTAGAGAAACTGAGAAAAGAAAAGCAAAATATACCTAAAGCTAGCACAAAGAAGAAAATAAAAAATATTAGAAGAGAAATAAATGAAATAGAAAATTTTAAAAATAAAGAAAATCAACTAAACCAAAAGTTGGTTCTTTGAAAAGATCAACAAAATTGACAAACCTTCAGGTAGACTGACTCTGAAGTAAAACGATTCAAATTACTAGAGTCAGAAATGAAAGTAGAAATACTACTGATTTTACTTAAAAAAAAAATTACAAGAGAGTACTATAAACAATCGTAGACCAATGCATTCAGTAATCTAGATAAAATAGACAAATTCCTATAAACCCACAATCTGAGAATGAATTATAAAGAAATAGAAAAGCCAAACAGGCTCATAGCAAATAAAGGGATTGAATCAATAATTTAAAACTCTTGTAAAAGAAATGCCCAGGACCAGATGGAGTCATTAGTGAATTCTACCAAAACTTTAAAGAAGAACTAACACCCATCTTTCTCAAACTCTTCCAAACAATAGAAGAAACAGTCCTAGCTCATTCCATGAATCCAGAATTACACTGAAACCAAGCTGTACAAAGACATTATAAGAAGAGAAAAATAGAGATTGATATCCCTTTAAAAATAGATGCAAAATTTCTCTGCAATATATTGCAAACCAAATCTAGCACCATATGAAAAGGATTATGCACTGTGATCAAGTGGGACATATCCCAGCGATGCAAGGGAGTTCAACATACAGTTTTAAAAAACTTAAATTACTCCACATTATCACCAATACTTGTGATGCAGACTTTTTAATTGTAGTCATTCTAATGGCTGTGTAGTGGTATCACATAGTGTATTTAATTTGTATATCCAAAACAATTAATGATGTTGAGTATCTTTTCATAGGTTATTTGCAATCTATATATCTTTGGTAAATAATCTGTTCAAATCTTTTGCACTTTATAATTATTTTTTTCTTATTATCAAATCCTTAGTGTTCTTTGCATTTTCTGGACATATGACCTTTATCTGATAGAAGCCTTGTAATTACTTTCTCTCAGGCCTTGGCTTCCCTTTTCATTCTCTTCAGTGTATCTTTTAGAGGGAAGTCTTAATTTTATTTATTTTATTTAATTTTTAAAGATTTTATTCATTTATTTGGGAGAGAGAGTGAGCGAGAGAGAGAGAGAGAGAGTGAGCATGAGTGGGGGGAGGGCAGAGGGCAAGGGAGAAGCAGACTCCCCACTGAACAGGGATCCTGATGCAGGGCTTGATCCAAGGACTCTGAGATCATGACCTGAGCTGAAGGCAGATGCTTAACTGACTGAGCCACCCAGGTGCCCGGAGAAGAATGAAGTCCAACTTATCTATTTTTTTATAGATCATCATCATATCTACAAAATATTTACAAAATTCAATGACACAAATAGTTTCTCTTATGTTTTTTCTATAAGTACTATAGTTTTAGGTCTTACATTTAGGTCTCTGATATAGTTGGAGTTTATTTTGGCATATGGTTTGAGTTAAAAAATGAAGGGTTTTTTTGTTTTGTTTTTGCATGTGGATATCAAATTGTTTCAGCTGTATTTGTTGAAACAACCATTTTCTCTCCACTAAATTGTCTTAGCACCTTTGTCAAAAATCAGTTTTTAATGTGTGTGTAGATCTACTGATGAACTTTTTATTATGTCCCATTGATGTATTTTTTGTTGTTACATCAATGCCACATAGGTTTAATTAATATAAATTCATAATAATTCTTTAAAACAGGTATGTGTTACTCCTCCTATGTTGTTCTTTTCAAAGTTTTTTGGCTATTCCAGGTCCAGTACATTTACATGTAAATTTGAAATCAGGTTGTCAAATACACACACATATGTACACACACACACACACACACACACCACAAAATCCTGCTGGGATTTTTATTGGGATTGTGTTGAACACATAGATCAGTTTCAGGAAATTTTACATTCTGTCTATATTGACTTTTGTGACCATGAACAAAACACATCTCTTTATGTAATTAGATTTTATTTAAAATCTCTCAGGATTGTTTCATATTTTTCAATGTAGAGGGTTTGCAAATATTTATCACATTTATCCCTATTTCATGTTTTTGATGCTATTGCAAATAATGTGAATTTAATTTCTGATTGTTTATTGCTAGTATATAGAAATACAGTTGAGTTTTGTATATTGACCTTGTGACCTGCAAACTTGTTAAATTTACTTATCAGTTTTGCTAAGGTTTTTGTAGATCACATAAAATTCTCAACATATATAATAATTTCATCTGCAATTACAACAAATTTATTTTTCTTTTATAATTTAATTGCCTTTTTAAATTGCTTGTCTTATTGAACTAATTTCAACCTGCACTAAAATGTCATATAGAAGTGTTGAGAGCAGACATGTTTTCTTGTTTTTAATCTTAATGGAAAGCATTGAGTGTTTCACCATGTAGTGTAATGATACCAGAAGATTATCACAGATGCTCTATATCAGGCTGAGGATGTTCCCCTTTATTTCTTATTTGTTGATTTTTTTATCAGAAAAGGGTATGGAATTTTATCAAATTATTTTATTGAATACTGAGATGGCATTATGATTTATCCTTTTTTGAATGTTAATGTGGTAAATAATTGATTGATTTAAAAATGTTAATCTTGGGGGAGGAGTTAAAATGGCAGAGTACTAGGGGGATGCTGGGATTGCCTCATCCCTTGAACACAGCTAGATCAACATCAAATCATTTTGAACAACTAGGAAATCAATTTGAGAATTAAGAAAATAATCTGCACAATGGGAGAGAGAGAGCATAATAGATGCAAGGTTTGGAGACATGAATTGGGGGAGAGAAAAGCTGTGGTGCTGCAGAGGGGAGGGAGATCTTTTTGCAGACAGAAATTAGGGAGAGAGTCAGAGAGCGGGAGAGAGAGCAGCACATATGGTTTGCACAAGATGCCATGGTGTGGGGATTCCCTGGGTCACACTGGGGGAGAATGTTCCCCTTCTTGAAGTACATTTGGAAGAAGGTATATTGCCATTCCAAAGACAAAAGGCCCACCAGGGTCCACTGAGAAACCACTCAACAGCAGAGGACAGAAGGACATGCAGAGGGCAGATAGCCTGCATCCAGCTTTTTGCTGTGCTTCACCATAGATTCAGGGCACTGGTGCAGGTGTGCAACTGCTTTTCTGGGATAGAACGGTGCCAGGCAAAGTGCTGCAATGCTCTCTTCCAGGAGAGAATAGTGGGGCTGAGCCTTGCTGGGTCCTTTAAGATTTGGAGTTTTGAATCCCAGCTGTTGGCCAGAAATAAAAGACAGAAGAACTATGGTACCAGGTGTGTCAACAGCCTGGACATAGACAAGTTGAGGGCAGGGGTCTGACAGAAAACTGGGACACAAGAGGGGAGATTGATTGCTTTTCTGTGAGGGCCTCCTGAGCAGGAGAGGCTGTGAGTTCTCCTCTCCAGAAATGAGAGGGTGGGGTGATACCATTCTTCCCTAACTCCCTATCCACCAGCACAGTTGGACTTCAGAGAGAAACACAGTGCCTCCAGTAAAGGTTGGAGTCTCTTACACCAAATCCCAACCCCCTGCTCCCAGCAGGAGCATCTTTACTACAACAGGTGTGAATGTGAGCCAGTGCAGTGGGCCTCTCCCTCAGAAGAAAAACACAGGCCCCCCACATGTACCAAGTCTACTAATCATAGAGTGCTCCAAAGCATCAGCTTCAGTTCTGGTGGAAATAGGACCAGGGTTTCTTTTTTTTTATATTTTATTTTATTTACTTTTTTTTTCATTTACTTGGAATCAGGTTTATAAACTTTTGTTCATTTGTTGCTCTGTTCTTTTTTTTTTCCTTGGTTTTTGGATCAGTCTTTTTTTCCCTTTTTTTTTTTTTTTTTAGGATGAGGCTTACAGTTTTTTGTTTGTCTGTTTGCTTTTTTTTTCCTTTTCCTTTTCTCTTTTCTTGGATTGAGGTTTTTCTTTTTTTTTTTTTTTATTCAGGCTTATCTTAATCAAAGCACACCTAGGTGAATCTCCAAACACTCCTCACTAGAAATAAGGAAGAACTCTGCAGAGGACTGACCTGTAGGAAAGAGCAGCCAAAACATAACACAGTGTATACACCAGAACACTTCCTGAAACACTAGGCCCTGGACAGTGTATGAGCACTTCTTTTTCTTTTTTTTTTTATTCTTATGTTAATCCCCATACATTACATCATTAGTTTTAGATGAAGTGTTCCATGATTCATTGTCTGTGCATAACACCCAGTGCTCCATGCAGAACGTGCCCTCCTCAATACCCACCACCAGGCTAACCCTTCCTCCCACACCCCTCCCCTCTAGAACCCTCAGTTTGTTTTTCAGAGTCCATCGTCTCTCATGGTTCGTCTACCCCTCCAATTTCCCCCACTTCATTCTTCCCCTCCCACTACCCTCTTCTTCTTCTTTTTTTTTTCTTAACATATATTGCACCACTTGTTTCAGAGGTACAGATCTGAGATTCAACAGTCTTGCACAATTCACAGCGCTTACCAGAGCACATACCCTCCCCAGTGTCTATCACCCAGTCACCCCATCCCTACCACCCCACCCCCCACTCCAACAATGCTCAGTTTGTTTCCTGCAATTAAGAATTCCTCATATCAGTGAGATCATATGATATATGTCTTTCTCTGTTTGACTTATTTCACTCAACATAATACCCTCCAGTTCCACCCACGTCATTGCAAATGGCAAGATCTCATTCCTTTTGATGGCTGCATAATATTCCATTGTATATATATACCACTTCTTCTTTATCCATTCATCTGTCGATGGACATCTTGGCTCTTTCCACAGTTTGGCTATTGTAGACATTGCTGCTATAAACATTGGGGTGCATGTACCCCTTCGGATCCCTACTTTTGTATCTTTGGGGTAAATACCCAGTAGTGCAATTGCTGGATCATATGGTAGCTCTATTTTCAACTTTTTGAGGAACCTCCATACAGTTTTCCAAAGTGGCTGCACCAGCTTGCATTCCCACCAACAGTGTAGGAGGGTTCCCCTTTCTCCGCATCCCCGCCAACATCTGTCGTTTCCTGACTTGTTAATTTTAGCCATTCTGACTGGTGTGAGGTGGTATCTCATTGAGGTTTTGATTTGGATTTCCCTGATGCTGAGCGATATTGAGCACTTTTTCATGTCTGTTGGCCATTTGGATGTCTTCTTTGGAAAAATGTCTGTTCATGTCTTCTGCCCATTTCTTGATTGGATTCTTTGTTCTTTGGGTGTTGAGTTTGATGAGTTCTTTATAGATTTTGGATACTAGCCCTTTATCTGATATGTCATTTGCAAATATCTTCTCCCATTCTGTCGGTTGTCTTTTGGTTTTGTTGACTGTTTCCTCTGCTTTGCAAAAGCTTTTTATCTTGATGAAGTCCCAATAGTTCATTTTTGCCCTTGCTTCCCTTGCCTTTGGCGATGTTTCTAGGAAGAAGTTGCTTCGGCTGAGGTCAAAGAGGTTGCTGCCTGTGTTCTCCTTTAGGATTTTGATGGACTCCTGTCTCACATGGAGGTCTTTCAACCATTTGGAGGCTATTTTTGTGTGTGGTGTAAGGAAATGGTCCAGTTTCATTCTTCTGCATGTGGCTATCCAATTTTCCCAACACCATTTGTTGAAGAGACTGTCTTTGTTCCATTGGACATTCTTTCCTGCTTTGTCGAAGATGAGTTGACCATAGAGTTGAGGGTCCATTTCTGGGCTCTCTATTCTGTTCCATTGATCTATGTGTCTGTTTTTGTGCCAGTACCATGCTGTCTTGATGATGACAGCTTTGTAATAGAGCTTGAAGTCCGGAATTGTGATGCCGCTGGCTTTGCTTTTCTTTTTCAACATTCCTCTGGCTATGCAGGGTCTTTTCTGGTTCCATACAAATTTTAGGATTATTTCTTCCACTTCTTGGGAAAAAGTGGATGGTATTTTGATGGGGATTGCATTGAATGTGTAGATTGCTCTAGGTAGCATTGACATCTTCACAGTATTTGTTCTTCCAATCCATGAGCATGGAACGTTTTTCCATTTCTTTGTGTCTTCCTCAATTTCTTTCATCGGTATTTTATAGTTTTCTGAGTACAGATCCTTTGTCTCTTTGGTTAGATTTATTCCTAGGTATCTTATGGTTTTGGGTGCAATTGTAAATGGGATCGACTCCTTCATTTCTCTTTCTTCTGTCTTCTTGTTGGTGTATAGGAATGCCACTGACTTCTGTGCATTGATTTTATATCCTGCCACTTTACTGAATTCCTGTATGAGTTCTAGCAGTTTTGGGGTGGAGTCTTTTGGGTTTTCCACATAAAGTATCATATCATCTGCAAAGAGTGAAAGTTTGACTTCTTCTTTGCCAATTTGGATGCCTTTGATTTCTTTTTGTTGTCTGATTGCTGTGGCTAGGACTTCCAATACTATGTTGAATAGCAGTGGTGATAGTGGACATCCCTGCCGCGTTCCTGACCTTAGGGGGAAAGCTCTCAGTTTTTCCCCATTGAGAATGATATTCGCTGTAGGTTTTTCATAGATTGCTTTTATGATATTGAGGTATGTACCCTCTATCCCTATACTCTGAAGAGTTTTGATCAAGAAAGGATGCTGTACTTTGTCAAATGCTTTTTCTGCGTCTATTGAGAGGATGATATGATTCTTGTTCTTTCTTTTGTTAATGTATTGTATCACATTGATTGATTTGCGGATGTTGAACCAACCTTGCAGCCCAGGGATAAATCCCACTTGGTCATGGTGAATAATCCTTTTAATGTACTGTTGGATCCTATTGGCTAGTATTTTGGTGAGAATTTTTGCATCCATGTTCATCAGGGATATTGGTCTGTAATTCTCCTTTTTGATGGGGTCTTTGTCTGGTTTTGGGATCAAGGTAATGCTGGCCTCATAAAATGAGTCTGGAAGTTTTCCTTCCGTTTCTATTTTTTGGAACAGTTTCAGAAGAATAGGTATTAATTCTTCTTGAAATGTTTGGTAGAATTCCCCTGGGAAGCCATCTGGCCCTGGGCTTTTGTTTTTTGGGAGATTTTTTGATGACTGCTTCCATTTCCTTAGTGGTTATAGGTCTGTTCAGGTTTTCTATTTCATCCTGGTTCAGTTTGGGTAGTTGATACATCTCTAGGAATGCATCCATCTCTTCCAGGTTATCTAATTTGCTGGCATAGAGTTGCTCATAATATGTTCTTATAATTGTTTGTATTTCTTTGGTGTTGGTTGTGATCTCTCCTCTTTCATTCATGATTTTGTTGATTTGGGTCATTTCTCTTCTCTTTTTAATAATTCTGGCCAGGGATTTATCAATCTTGTTAATTCTTTCAAAGAACCAGCTCCTAGTTTCGTTGATCTGTTCTACTGTTCTTTTAGTTTCTATTTCACTGTTTTCTGTTCTGATCTTTATTATTTCTCTTCTCCTGCTGGGTTTAGGCTTTATTTGCTGTTCTTTCTCCAGCTCCTTTAGGTGTAGGGCTAGGTTGTGTATGTATGAGCACTTCTTAATAAAGTATTACTCTCAGGAGCAGAAAACATAACAGGTTTTATAATACATAAAAGACAGAAACTTAGACATAATGACAAGACAGAGGAATTCTCCCCAAAAGAAAAATCAAGAAGATATCACAACCAGGGATTTGCTCAAAACAGATATAAGCAATATATCTGAAAAATAATTTAGAACAATAGTCATAAGGATACTACCTGGGTTTGAAAGAAGCATAGGCAACTCCAGAGAAACCTTGGTTGCAGAGACAAAAGACCTAAAAACTAGGCAGGCTGAAATAAAAATTGCTATAACTCAGATGCAAAACTGACTGAATGTGATCACACAGAGGAATGAACAGGTGATATAGAAGATAAAAAATATTTAAAATAATCAAGCTAAAAAGAAGAGGGAAAGAAAACTATTAGATCAACGATACAAACTTAGGGAACTCAGCTAATCAACAAAGTGCAATAATATCCATATCATATGAGTCCCAGAAGAAGAAGAGCAGTAAAAAGGGGCAGAAGGTTTATCTGAACAAATTATAGCTGAGAACTTCCCTAATCCAGGGAAGGAAAGAGGCATTCAAGTGCAAGAGGCACAGAGAACTCCCCCCAAAATCAACAAAAAACACATCAACACCATGACATATCATAATGAAACTTGCAAAATACAAAGATAAAGAGAATTCTGAAAGCAGCTAGGGACAAAAGGTCCTTAACCTACAAGAGTGGACACATAAGGTTAGCAGCAGACTTGTCCACAGAAACCTGGAGGACCCAAAAGAACTGGCATGATATATGCAACATGATAAATGGAAAATATATGCAGTCAAGAATACTATATCCAGCAAAACAGTCATTCAGAATAGAAAAAGAGATAGAGTTTCCAAGATAAGCAAAAACTAAAGGAGTTTGTGAAAATTAAACCAGCTCTGCAAGAAATATTAAAGGGGACCCTTTGAGTGGGAAATAGAGACCAAAAGCAACACAAATACAAAGGAACAGAGATAATCTACAGGAATAAGTAATACAATGGCACTAAATTCATATTTATCCATAATTACTCTAAATGTAAATGGACTAAATGCTCTAATCAAAAGACATAAGATATCAGAATGGATAAAATAAACAAGACCCATCAATATGCTTCTTACAAGAGACTCTTTTTAGACCTTAAGGCACCTTCATAATTGAAAGTGAGAGGGTGGAGAAACATCTATCATTCTAATGGACATCAAAAGAAAGATGGAGTAGTCATACTTATATGGGGTAAACTAGATTTTAAACCAAAGACTGTAATGAGATGAAGAAAGACACTATATCATAATAAAAGGGCAAAATACAACAAGATCTAGCAAGTTAAATATTTATGCCTAACTGGGGAGCAACCAAATATATAAATCAATTAATAACAAACTTAAAGAAACTCATAGATAATAACAAAATGATAGTAGGGGACTTTAACACCCCACTTACAGCAATGGACATAACATCTAAGCAGAATATCCACAAGGAAACAATGGGTTTCAATGACACACTAGACCATATGTACCTCACAGATATATTCAGATAATTTCATCCTAAAGCAGCAGAGTACACATTCTTTTCAAATGCACCTGGACCATTCTCCAAAATAAATCAGATACTGGGTCACAAATCATCTCTCAAAAAGTACAAAAAGATTGAGATCATACCATGCATATTTTCAGACCACAACAAGATGAAAATTGAAGTCAACCATGAGAAAAAAATTTGGAAAGAACACAAATACATGGAGGTTAAATCACATCCTACTAAAGAATGAATGGGTTAACCAGGAAATTAAAGAAGAAATTTAAAAAAAAAAACATGGAACCATTTCTGGGCTCTCTATTCTGTTTCATTGATCTATGTGTCTGTTTTTGTGCCAGTACCATACTGTCTTGATGATTACAGCTTTGTAATAGAGCTTGAAGTCTGGAATTGTGATGCCACAGCTTTGCTTTTCTTTTTCAACATTCCTCTAGCTATTCAGGCTCTTTTCTGGTTCCATACAAATTTTAGGATTATTTGTTCCATGTCTTTGAAAAAAGTGGATGGTATTTTGATGGGGATTGCATTGAATGTATAGATTGCTCTAGGTAGCATTGACATCTTCACAATATTTGTTCTTCCAATCCATGAGCATGGAACGTTTTTCCATTTCTTTGTGTCTTCCTCAATTTCTTTCATGAGTATTTTATAGTTTTCTGATTACAGATCCTTTGCCTCTTTGGTTAGATTTATTCCCAGGTATCTTATGGTTTGGGGTACAATCGTAAATGGGATCAACTCCTTAATTTCTCTTTCTTCTGTCTTGTTGTTGGTGTATAGAAATGCCACTGATTTCTGTGCATTGATTTTATATCCTGCCAACTTACTGAATTCCTGTATGAGTTCTAGCAGTTTTGGGGTGGAGTCTTTTGGGTTTTCCACATAAAGTATCATATCATCTGCAAAGAATGAGAGTTTGACTTCTTCTTTGCCAATTCAGATGCCTTTTATTTCTTTTTGTTGTCTGATTGCCCTGTCACTGAAAATAGTAGGAAAGATAAAAAGCTTCCAGGACAAACAAAAACTAAAAGAATTTGCAAACACGAAACCAGCCCTACAAGAAATATTGAAAGGGGTCCTCTAAGCAAGGAGAGAGCCTAAAAGTAACATAGACCAGAAAGGAACAGAGACAATATACAGTAATAGTCACCTTACAGGCACTAAAATGGCACTAAATTCGTATCTTTCAATAGTTACCCTGAATGTAAATGACCCAATCAAAAGACACAGGGTATCAGATTGGATAAAAAAAAACAAGACCCATCAATATGCTGTCTGCAAAAGACTCATTTTAAACCCAAAGACACCTCCAGATTGAAAGAGAGGGGGTGGAAAACAAATACTATGTTAATGGACATCAAAAGAAAGATGGGGTGGCAAACCTTATATCAGACAAATTAGATTTTAAACCAAAAACTGTAAGATATGAAGAAGGGCACTATATCCTACTTAAAGGGTCTATCCAACAAGAAGATATAACAATTGTAAATATCTATGTCCCTAACATGGGAGCAGCCAATTATATAAGCCAATTAATAACAAAATCAAAGAAACGCATCAACAATAATACAATAATAGTAGGGGGACTTCTAGTACTATGTTGAATAACAGTGGTGATAATGGACATCCCTGCCATTTTCCTGACCTTAGGGAAAAAGCTCTCAGTTTTCCCCATTGAGAATGATATTCATTGTGGGTTTTTCATAGATGGCTTTTATGATATTGAGGTAGGTACCCTCTATCCCTACACTCTGAATAGTTTTAATCAAGAAAGGATGCTGTACTTTGTCAAATGCTTTTTCTGCATCTACTGAGAGGATCCCATGGTTCTTGTTCTTTCTTTTATTAATGTATTGTGTCACAGCTGCAGCAACTTCTTCCTAGAAACATTTCGAAAGGCAAGGGAAGCAAGGGCAAAAATGAACTATTGGGACTTTATCAAGATAAAAAGCTTTTGCACAGCAAAGGAAACAGTATATATTATTTTTATTTTTATTTATTTATTTGAGAGAGAGAGAATGAGAGAGAGCACACGAGAGTGGGGAGGGTCAGAGGGAGAAGCAGACTCCCTGCCGACCAGGGAGCCCAATGCAGGACTCAATCCAGGGACTCCAGGATCATGACCTGAGCTAAAGGCAGTCGCTTAACCAACTGAGCCACCCAGGCGCCCTGCAAAGGAAACAGTAAACAAAACCAAAAGACAACTGAAAGAATGGGAGAAGATATTTGCAAATGACATATCAGATAAAGGGTTAGTATCCAAAATCTATAAAGATCTTATCAAACTCAACACCCACAGAACAAATAATCCAATCAAGGAATGGGCAGAAGACATGAACAGACATTTTTCCAAAGAGGACATCCAAATGGCCAACAGACACATGAAAAAGTGCTCAACATTGCTCAGCATCAGGGAAATCCAAATCAAAACCTCAATGAGATACCACTTCACACCAGTCAGAATGGCTAAAATTAACAAGTCAGGAAATGACGGATGTTGGTGAGGATGCAGAGAAAGGGGAACCCTCCTACACTGTTGGTGGGAATGCAAGCTGGTGCAGCCACTTTGGAAAACTGTATGGAGGTTCCTCAAAAAGTTGAAAATAGAGCTGCCCTATGACCCAGCAATTGCACTACTGGATATTTACCCCAAAGATACAAATGTAGTGATCTGAAGGGGTACATGCACCCCAATATTTATAGCAGCAATATCCACAATAGCCATACTATGTAAAGAGCCAAGATGTCCATCAGCAGATGAATGGATAAAGAAGAAGTGGTATATATATATATATATATATATATATATATATATATATATATACAATGGAATATTATGCAGCCATCAAAAATGAAATCTTGCCATTTGCAATGAAGTGGATGGAACTAGAGGGTATTATGCTAAGCAAAATATGTCAATCAGAGAAAGACATGTATCATATGATCTCATAATCTCAGGAAACAAACTGAGAGTTGCTGGAGTGGTGGGGGTGGGAGGGATGGGGTAGCTGGGCGATGGACATTGGGGAGGGTATGTGCTATGGTGAGCATTGTGAATTGTGTAAGACTGATGAATCACAGACCTGTACCTCTGAAACAAATAATACACTATATGTTAAAAAAAAATAGAGGAAGATAGTAGGAAGGGAAAAATGAAGAGGGGTAATCAGAGGGGAGAGATGAACCATGAGAAACTATGGACTCTGAGGAACAAACTGAGGGTTCTAGAGGAGAGGGGGGATGTCTTAGCCTGGTGATGGGTATTAAAGAGGGCATGTATTGAATGGAGCACTGGGTGTTATATGCAAACAATGAATCATGGAACACTACATCAAATACTAATGATGTAATGTATGGTGGTTAACATAACATAATAAAATACAATTAAAAAATATACATGAAACCAAATAAAAATTAAAACATGACAGTCCAAAACTTTTTGGACTCAGCAAAGACAGTCCTAAGAGGGAAATGTATTGCAATGCAGGCCTTCCTCAAGAAGGAATTCTGAAAAGCCTCAAATATACAACCTAACCTTATACCTAAAGGAGCTGGAAAAAGAATAGCAAATGAAGCCTAAAACCAGCAGAAGAAGGGAAATAATTAAGATTAGATCAGAAGTAAATGATACTGAAATTTAAAAAAAAGTAGAACGGATTAAAAACAAAACAAAACTAGGAGTTGCTTTTTTGAAAGAATTAACAAAATGATAAACCCCTAGCCAGACTTATCAAAAAGAAAAGAGAAAGGACACAAATAAATAAAATCACAAATGAAAGAGAAGAGATCACCAACAACATCACACAAATACAGTTAGAAGAGAATATTATGAGCAATTATATGCCAGCAAGTTGGGCAATATGGAAGAAATGGATTAATTTCTAGAAACATGCAAACCATCAAAATTGAAACAGGAATAAATAGAGAATTTGAACAGACCCAAACCAGCAAAAAATTGAATCAGTAATAAAAGTCTCCCAACAAACAAGAGTCCAGCACCAGATGGCTTCCCAAGGGAATTCTATTAGACATTTAAAGAAGAATTAATACCTATTCTTCAGAAACTATTCCAAAAAATAGGAATGGAAGGAAAACTTTCAAACTCATTCTATGAGGCCAGCATTACCTTGATTCCAAAACCAGATAAGACCCCCACTAAAAGGGAGAATTACAGACCAATATCCCTGATGAAAATGGATGCAGTATTTTCAACAAAATATTAGGTAGTCGAATCTAACAGTACATTAAAAGTGTTATTCACCATGATCAAGTGGGATTTATTCCTAGGTTGCAGGGCTGGTTCAATATCCACAAATCAATCAAGGTGACACACCTCATTAATAAAAGAAAAGATAAGAACCATATGATCCTCTTGGGTTTCCTGGGTGGCTCAGTCAGTTAGGCATCCAACTCTTGGTTTTGGCTCAGGTCATGATCTCTCAGGTTAGTGAGATCATGCCCCATGTTGAGCTCCATGCTCAGTGCAGAGTCTGCTTGGGATTCCTTCCCCCTTCCTCTATTTCTCCCCCTCTGCTCCTCCCACTGCTCATGATCTCTCTCTCTCTCAAAATAAATAAATATATGAAGTCTTAAAGAAAAAGAACCATATAATCCCCCAATAGATGTGGAAAAAACTTTAGACAACATACAGCATCTTTTCTTGATAAAAATCTTCAAAAAAGTAGGGATAGAAGGAGCACACCTCAACCTCATAAAGGCCATATATGACAGACACAAAACTAATATCACCCTCAATGGGGGAAAAACTGAGAACTTTTTTCCCTAAGGTCAGAAGTTGACAGGGATGTTCACTCTCACTACTGTTGTTCAACATAGTATTGGAAGTCCTAGCCTCAGCAATCAGACAACAAAATAAATAAAATGCATCCAAATCCACAAGGAAAAAGTCAAACTTTCACTATCTGTAGATGACATGATACTCTATGTAGAAAACCCAAACAACTAGAACTGATACAGGAATTCAGCAAAGTCTCAGGATATAAAATCAATGTACAGAAATCTGTTGTATTTCTATACACCAATAATGAAGCACCAAAAGAGAAATTAAGGCATCAATCCCATTTACAATTATACCAAAAACCATAATATATCTAGGAATAAACCTAGCCAAAGAGGGGTAAGATCTGGATGCTGAAAATTATAGAACATTTATGAAAGAAATTGAAGAAGACACACAGAAATGGAAAAAAAAAAATCCATGTTCATGGACTGGAGTAAGAAACATTGTTAAAATGCCCATACTACCCAAAGCAACGTGCAAATTCAATGCAATTCCAATCAAAATAACACCAGCATTTTCCACAGAACTAGGACAAACTTTCTAAAAATTGTATGGAATGAGAAAAGACCCTGAATAGCCAAAGTAATGTTTAAAAAGAGAAGCAAAGCAGGAGGCATCACAACTCAAGACTTCAAACTAGATTACAAAGCTGTAATCATAAAGACAATATGGTACTTGCACAAAAACAAACACATAGATAAATGGAAAGAATAGATAATCCAGAAATGGACTCTTAACTCTATGGTTTACAAGTCTTCAACAAAGCAGGAAAGAATATCTAATGGAAAAAAAAAAAACAGTCTCTTCAACAAATGGCATTAGAAACCTGGACAACCACATGCAGAAGAATGAAATTGGACCACTTTCTTACACCATACACAAAAATAAATTCAAGGGGTTCCTGGGTGGCTCATTCAGTTAAGCATCTGCCTTTGGCTCAGGTCATGATCCCAGGGTCCTGGGATTGAGCCCCGCATCTGGCTCCCTGCTTGGCAGGGAACCTGCTTCTCCCTCTCCTCCCTGCTTGTTCTCTCTCTCATATCTCTGTCTCTCTCTCTCTCTCTCATTCAAATAAATAAAATCTATAAAAATAAATTCAAAATGGATGAGAGACTTAAATGTAAGACAGGTCAGCTGGAGTAACTTCTTACTAGACCCATCTCTGGAGGCAAGGGAAACAAAAGCAAAACTGAACTATTGTGACTTCAGCAAGATAAAAAGCTTCTGCACAGAGAAGGAAACAATCAACAAAACTAAAAGTCAACCTATGGAATGGAAGAAGATATTTGCAAATGACATATCAGATAAAGGGGTAGTATCCATATAAATAACTCATCAAAATCAATAACCCAAAAATAAATAATCCAGTTAAGAAATGGGCAGAAGACATGAACAGACATTTCTCCAAAGAAGACATACAAATGGCTAACAGACATATGAAAAGATGCTCAACATCACTCATCATCAGGGAAACTCAAATCAAAACCACAATGAGATACCACCTCATACCTGTCAGAATGACTAAAATTAACAGCTCAGGAGACAACAGATTTTGATGAGGATATGGAGAAAGGGGAAGCCTCTTGCACTGTTGGTGGGAATGCAAACTGGAGTATACACTCTATAATACAGTATGGAGGGTCCTCAAAAAGTTAAAAATAGAGCTATCCTATGACCCTGCAACTGCATTATTAGGTATTTATCCAAATGATATGGTAGTGTTGATTTGAAGGGGCACATGTACCCCAATGTTTATAGAAGCACTATCAGCAATAGCCAAATTATGAAAAGTGCCCAAATGTTCATCGACTGATGAATGGATAAAGAAGGTGTGGTGTGGTGTGGTGTGGTGTGTGTGTGTGTGTGTTATATAATGGAATAAAACACAAAATCCAAATCTCTGTGGTGATGCAGAAGTGGTTCTAAGAGGGAAGTTATAGCAATGTATGCCTACCTTCAGAAGCAAGAAAAATCTCAATCTACCCTTTCACTTAAAGGAGCTAGAATAAGCAGAATAAACAAAACACAAAAGCAGCAGAAGGAAAGAAATAATAAAGATTAGAGAAGACATAAATGATATAGAAACTAAAACAAACAAACAAACAAAAACAGAGGAACAGATCAATGAAACCAGGAGCTGGTTCTTTGGAAACCAAATCCATAAGCCTCTAGCAAGATTCATTGAGAGAGAGAGAGGGAACTCATAAACAAAATTACAAATGAGAGAAGAGAAATAACAACCAACACCACAGAAATACAAAAGCTGTAAGAGTATATGGAAAATTATATGCCAACAAATTGGACAATCTAGAAGAAATTACCTAGAAGAAACTGATAAATTCCTGGAAACGTATAACCTATCAAAACTGAAGCAGGAAGAAATAGAAAATTTGAACAGGCTAATTATCAGCAATGACATTACATCAGTAAAAAAAAAAAAAAAAAAATCTCAACAAACAAAAGTCCAGGACCAGAGGGCTTCACAGGAGAATTCTATCAACCATTTAAAGAAGAGTTAATATCTATTCTTCTCAAACTTTTCCATAAAGTAGAAGAGGAAGGAAAATTTCCAAATTCATTCTATGAGGCCAACATTACCTTGGTACCAAAACCAGATAAATAGACCACAGAAAAAGAGAACTACAGGCCAATATCTCTTATAAACATAGATATAAAAATTCTCAACAAAATATTAGCAAACCAAATCTAACAATACATTTCAAAATACCATTCACCATGATCAAGTGGGATTAATTCCTGGGTTGCAAGTGTGCTTCAATATTCACAAATCAATCAATGTGGTACATCACATTAATAAGAGAGAGGATAAAAACAATATGATCACTTCAAAATATGCAGAAAAAAACATTTGATAAGGTACAACATTCATTCATGATAAAACTTTCAATAAAGTAGGTTTAGAGGGAACATACTTTAATATAATAAAGGCCTTATATGTAAAACCCACAGCTAACATCATAATGGGATAACTAAGAGCTCTTCCCCTGAAGTTAGGGACAAGAGAAGGATGTCCATTTTCACTACTTATTATTCAAAATAGTACTGGAAGTCCTAACCACAGCAATCGGACAAGAAAAGGAAATAAAATGCATTCAGATAGGTAAGAAAGAAGTAAAAATTTTAGTATTTACAGATGATATGATACTCTGTAAAAAAACCCTAAAGACTCCACCAAAAAAATACTAGAGCTGATGAATGAATTTAGTAAAGTTACAGGATACAAACTCAGTGCACAGAAATCACATAGACATTTTAACATTGTTTGCTCTTCCAATCCAAGAGCATGGATTTTTTTTTCCATTTCTTTATGTCCTTTTCAATTTCTTTCATAACTATTCTATAGTTTTCAGAGTATAGATCTTTTATATCTTTGGTTAAGTTATTCCCAGGTTATCTTATAGTTTTTGGTGCAATTGTAAATGGGATCAATTCCTTGATTTCTGTTTTTGTTGCTTCATTATTGGTGTATAGGAATGCCACAGATTCCTGTTCATTGATTTTATATCCTGTGACTTTGCTGAATTCATATATTAGTTCTAGCGATTTTTTGGTAGATTCTTATAGGTTTTCTACATAGAGTATCATGTCTTCTGCAAATAGTGAAAATTTTACTTCTTCCTTGTGGATTCAGATGTCCTTCCTTCCTTCCTTCCTTCCTTCCTTCCTTCCTTCCTTCCTTCCTTCCTTCCTTTGTCTGATTTCTGAGGCCAAAACTTCCAGTACTATGTTAAAACAGTAATGGTGAGAATGGACATCCTTGTCTTTTTCCTGACCCTAGAGGGAAATCTATCAGTTTTTCCCTATTGAGGATATTAGCTGTTGGTCTTTCATATATAGCTTTTATGATGTTGAAGTATGTTCCTTCTATACCTACTTTGTTGAGGGTTTTTTATCAAGAATGCATGCTGTATTTTCTCAAATGCTTTTTCTACATCTACTAAGAGGATCATATGGTTCTTATCTTTTATTTTATTAATGTGGTGTATCACATTGCCTGATTTGGGAATATTGAACCACCCCTGCAGCACAGGTATAAATCCCACTTGATCATGGAGAATAATAACTTTTAATGTACTCTTGGATTCAATTAGCCACTATCTCATTGAGAATTTTTGCATCCATATTTATCTGTGAGAGTGGCCTGTAATTCTGTTTTTTAGTGGGGTCCTTGGTTTTAGAATCGAGGTAATGCTGGCTTCGTAGAAGGAGTTCAAAAGTTTTCCTTCCATTTCTATTTTTTGGAACAGTTTGAGAAGAATAGGTATTATCTCTTCTTTAAATGTCTGGTAGAATTCCCCTGGGAAGCCATGTGGCCCTGAAGTTTTGTTTGTTAGGAGATTTTTGATGACTGATTCTTTTTTTTGTTGTTGTTAGTTATGTGTCAGTTCAAATTCTCTACTTCTTCCAGTTTCAGCTTTCATAGTTTGTATGTTTCTAAGAATTTGTCCATTTCTTCCCAGATTGCCCAGTTTATTGGTATATAACTTTTCATAATATCCTTTTATAATTGCTTGTATTTCTGTGGTGTTGGTGTTATCTCTCCTTTTTCATTTGTTATTTCATTTATTTGTGCCCCTTCTCTTTTCTTTTCAATGAGTCTGGCTAGGGGTCTATCAGTTTTATTAATTAATTCAAAAAAACAAGCTCTTAGCTTCATTGATCTGTTCTACAGTTTCTTTTTATTTCAATGTCATTTTTTGGAGCTCTAATATTTATTATTTCTCTTTTTCTAAAGCTTTAGGCTTTATTTGCTGTTCCTTTTCTAGTTCCTTTAGGTGTAAAATTTAGGTTGCATATTTGAGATTTTCTTGCTATTTGATGTAGGCCTGTAATGCAATATATTTCCTTCTTAGGACCACCTTTGTTGCATCCCAAGGGTTTTGGACTGTCATGCTTTCATTTTCATTTCTTTCCATGTACTTTTTAAATTCTTCTTTAATTTCCTGGTTAACCCATTCATTCTATAGTAAGATGTTCTTTAACCTCCATGTATTTGTGGCTTACAATATTTTTCTTGTGGTTGACTTCAAGTTTCATAGTGTTGTGGTCTGAAAATATGCATGGTGTGATCTCAATCTTTTTGTACTTGTTGAGGGATGATTTGTGACTCAGTATGTGATCTATTTTGGAGAATGTTCCAGGTGTATTTGAAAAGAATGTGTATTCTGCTGCTTTAGGATGAAATGCTCTGAATATATCTATTAGGTCCATCTGGTCCAGTGAGTCATTCATTGCCATTGTTTCCTTATTGATTTTTTTTAAAGATTTTATTTATTTATTTGAGAGAGAGAGAATGAGAGACAGAGACCATGAGAGGGAAGAGGGCAGAGGGAGAAGCAGACCCCCCGCTGAGCAGGGAGCCCGATGCAGGACTCGATCCCGGGACTCCAGGATCATGACCTGAGCCGAAGGCAGTCGCTTAACCAACTGAGCCACCCAGGCGCCCTTCCTTATTGATTTTCTGTCTAAATGATATGTCCATTGCTGTGAGTGGGGTGTAAAAGTTCCCTACTATTATTTTATCATCAATGAGTTTCTTTATGTTTATTAATAATTGATTCATATATTTGGGTGCTCCCAGTTTGGGGACATTAATATTTACAATTGTTAGATTTTCCTGATGCATAGACCACTTAATTATAATATAATGTTCCTTTTTACCTCTTGTTGCAGACTTTGTTTTAAAATCTAGTTTGGGTGCAGTCAGTTAAGCATCTGACTATTGGTTTTGGCTCAGGCTGTGATCTCGTGGTTGTGAGATCAGGCCTCAGGGTGGGCTCCCCACTCAGCTCAGAGTCTGCTTGGGATTTTCTTTTCCTCTCCCTCTGATCATCCCACTCATTCTCTCTAAAATAAATTAATTAATCTTTAAAAAAATAAATAATAAAACCTAGTTTGGGGATGCCTGGGTAACTCAGTTGGTTAAGCATGTGTCTCTTGATTTCTGCTCAGCTTATGACCTCAGGGATGTGAGTTTGAGCCCCATGTCATGCTCCACACTGTGGAGCCTGCTTAAGATTATCTTTCTTCCTCTATTTCTGTCCTTCCCCACTACTGTTTCTCTCATACTCTCAAAAGAAAGAAGAAAGAAAAGAAAGAAAGAAAAGAGAAGAAAGAAGAAAGAAAGAAAGAAAGAAAGAAAGAAAGAAAGAAAGAAAGAAAGAAAGAAAGAAAGAAATTAAGAAAGAAAGAAAGAAAGAAAGAAAGAAAGAAAGAAAGAAAGAAGAAAGAAAAAAAGAAAGGAAGGAAGGAAGGAAGGAAGGAAGGAAGGAAGGAAGGAAGGAAGGGATTAAAAAATAAATAAAAATAAAATCCAAATTGTCTGATGTAAGTATGGCTACTCTGGCTTTCTTTTGACACCCTCTGGCATGATAAAGTGTTCTCCATCCCCTCACTGTCAATCTGTAGGTGTCTTTATGTCTCAAATGAGTCTCTTGTAGGTAACATATACATGGATCTTTTTTTTTTTTTTTATCCATTCTGACACCCTATGTCTTTTGAGTGGAGTATTTAGTCCATTTTGATTGAGTGATTATTGAATTATAACTGCCACTGTTACCTGTAAAGCTGGTGTTTCTAGTGATATTCTTTGTTCCTTTCTAGTCTTTGTTGCTTTTGGTCTTATTTCTTCCCCACTTAGAGTCCCCTTTAATATTTCTTGCAGGGCTGGTTTAGTGGTCATGAACTCCTTTAGATTTTGCTTGTCTTGGAAACTCTTTATCTCTCCTTCTATTCTGAATGGCAGTCTTGCTGGATAAAGTATTTTGGCTGGATATTTTCCCCATTTAACATGTTGAATATATCTTGCCACTGCCTTCTGGCCTGCCAGGGCTCTGTGGACAGATCTGCTGCTAACCTTATCTGTCTATCCTTGTAGGTTAAGGACCTTTTGTCCCTAGTTGCTTTCAGAATTCTCTATTTATTTTTGTATTTTGCAAGTTTCACTATGATATGTCTTGGTGTTGATCTGTTTTTGTTGATTTTGAGGGGAGTTCCTTTTGGACTTGAATGCCTGTTTCCATCCCCAGATTAGGGATGTTCTCAGCTATAATTTGTTCAAATATACTTTTTGTCCTTTCTTCCTGCTCTTCTTCTTCTGCAACTCCCATGGATAATATCCATATGGATATTATTTCTCTTTATAAAATTGATGAGTTGCCTAAGTCTATATTTGTGATTTAATAGTTTTTTTTCCCTCTTCTTTTCAGCTACATTATTTTCCATAATTTTATCTTCTATATCACTTATTTATCCTTCTGCAGCTTGCACCCTCATTGTGATTACATCCAGTCAGTATTGGATCTTGGTTTTAGCATTTTTAATTTTTGCTTGACTTGATTTTAGTTCTCTTACCTCTGTAAGAAGGGTTTCTCTGGAGTCTTCTATTTTTTTTCAAGCCCAGATAGTATCCTTATGACTGTTATTCTGAGTTCTTGTTCAGTTATATTACTTATATCTGTTTTAAGCAAATCCCTAGCTGTGGTTTCTTCTTGATTTTTCTTTTGGGTAGAATTATTCCATCTTATCATTTTATTCAGAGTAAAGAAAAGGAAAGAAAAGAAAGGAAATATATATATATATATATAAAATTAAAAAAAAAACATTTTAAAATGTTTAAAAACTAATAAAAGAATTAAAAATTAAAAAATAAAAGATAAAAATAAGACTGAAAAGAAAACTATATCCTATTTCCCTTAGATTTGATGTTTGCAGCACCCTATGATCAGTTGATTTGGTGTCTGCGAGGGGTATGTGTTGGTCTTCTGGAGGAGGGACCTGCTGTGCTGTTCAGGCCAACTTGCCATAGTGGAGATGCATCTGAGGGGGGTTGGTCTAATTGGCTCTGATTTCCACTGTGGGGGTGCTGTTTGGCTGATGTGCAGGGGGAAAATGGTATCACCCTGCTCTTTTCTCCCTAGAGTGGAGACCTCATACCGACCACTCTGCAGGAAGCCCTCACAAAAGAGCAAACAATTAACCCTCTCATGTCCTGGCTTCCATCAGATCTCTGCCCTCACCTTGTCTATATCTGAACTGTCTGCCTACCAAGCATTACAGCTTTCCTTTGTTTTATCTCAGGCATGTGTCTGAGTTTCAAAACTCCAGATATTAGGGACTCACACAGTGAAGGCCTGCACTGTTCCTTCAAGGGAGGGTTACACACTTTTGCTGTTTGCCAGGTCATTCCAGAAAAGCAGTCAGATGACTGATTTGAAGTTTGGAGTTTGCAGTAAAGTGCAGGAGAAAGCCTGCGACAAGACTTGCCACCTACAGGCAGTGTCCCTTAGAGAGGTCACCCCACCACTCCTAAATGCACTCCAATCAGGGGAACTGTTTCTCCTCATACAATTGCTCTCCTGTATTTTATCTCAAAGGCAGATGTATTCCAAAACTCCAGATTTTAGAGATCCATGTGGGCACGCACCCTCATGGATCCCCTGGGGGGAGGTCTCACTGTGTTGCAGCACCCCTCCCAGTTTGTCCCAGAAATTAGACCTGTACTCCTGCAGCGGCTCAAGAGTTTCTGGCAAAGCCCAGCTGTGAGCCTGTATCAAGGCTGGCAGCCCTCCACCAGCATCCAATTCCTATGCTAGTGAAAGGGGCTGCTCAGTGGGGCCCGCTGGGGCCCTTGGCCCTGGAGAAATTGTACCCCCTCTCCCAAATGTACTGAAAGCTGAGGAACTGCCTCTCCCTGTGCAACCGAGGGGATCCTCAGGCCATGTGGTCTAATCCCTGTCTCTACCTTCCTTCCCCACTGGAGCATCACTGAAGTTGTGGACCTATGAAACTTCAAACTCTGCTTTCTGTTGTTTATAAAAACTCACAATATTCCACACCTCTCCTTTTCCCAGTCAATGGTTTTGGGAAGAGTTTTTCTTGTTCAATTCCTTGCACACACTCCATTCTTTCTTGCTCTTCTTTCTCTCTTACTCCTCTCTCTATGATCAGGGCTCCCTCCCCATCACAGCGCCTGCAATTCTTCTTTCCCCCAAATCATTCTCTGTTTTTTCCTATCTTCCACGATGTGGTGGTGTTTCCTTTTTCAGTTCTAGTTGTTCATTTTGATCTTCTCCATCCTTGGATTAATGTCTTGGGTGCTCAAAATGATTTGATATTTATCTAGCTGTGTTTGAGGGATAAGCAAGCCTAGGTTCTCCTTACTCTGCCATCTTAACTCCTCCCCACATTTCAGTAATACCATCCTATAACAATGTGATCTGGTATTGTACACAAGTGAAGAAAATATTGTAGTCATTTTTAAACAGCAAAAAACAAAACAAAACAAAAAAGCTAAGGAATTTAATGTGATCCAGCACAGAAAAGACAATTAACACTATCAGAACACAACAACTAATGCCAAAGTCAGAAAAAAAATGATATGGAGAATATGCTATATTGCAAGGATTAATAGTTTATTGTTGTTTGAGATGACTTATTGCTGTGACAGGAATTCTGAAATTTAAGGAGTGAAGGAAGGAACTTGGTTGTTTGATCTTGAAGGTAATCAATAAATACTTGTTGAAGAGTTGTAGATATGACACTGTACTCAAGCTAAAAGGGAATTTCTCTAGTCACCTATAGCTATTGGCTCAATGAGAACTGTGCTATATTCACATGAAGATTGGGAAAAATATTGCCATAAAATCATCTAAGGAATATATTCCTAAGTGGGCAGAAAACTATTTTTCCAAGTGGAAAAGCAAAACGGACTTTGCTGTAGCAAATTTTATAAAACAGGAGTTCAACACCCCTTTTCTCTATTTCCAAAGGAGTCACTGTGGACTTCTGGGCATGGACTAATAGGAATCAGACATACAAAGTGGAATTTGTTCCCAGAAGAGTAACACACACACATTTACTTTCTGTGGGTTTATATTTACTCTTATGTAGATCTAATTAATTATCCATTTGAATCATTTTATTATAACTATAATTTAAGGAACAGGCATTAGCACTCTAATGCTCTTGGAAATTAGTTTGTTCCCATACAAGATGATGTGACTTTCAACCATAAATTACAGCAAAGGAAAATAGGGTACATATTATCTTTGTTATAATGATAAAAATGTTCACTTGTTTTTCACTAATCCAGATAATACATACCTCTGTTTATTCTAAGCTAATTACAGACTCTCAATGTTCCTTTGCCAAAGCCTCCCCTTAGACCACCAGAGTATAACATTAACTTTCACTCTATTTTCACCTTTGAATATCATGAAGCACATGTCATTTGTCTTGGGAAAAATCAGAAGCATCCAGATGAATCGAAGAATTTTTGTGTCATCATTTACTATAATATATGCAGCTAAAGTTAAATAAGTTTGCTATATTTCTTGATTGTCTCAATTTAAGGTAACTTGTGTTGAACTGTGATCCATGGATTGTTGAAAACTAGTTAATATACTGTTTTGTTTCTAACAAAAATGTAAAAACAAATCTTTTATGATAACTGAAAAGGGTAAGATTTCCACCACATCTTATTATTTTAATTAGAATGATCCTTTGTGACTGATTGCATATGGTAATGACTTGCAGATTAAGCTGTCAGGAGAATAGGCTGTTGTGACACAGTGATCAAACTTTCATAGAGCTTAGAATGGACACTGTATTTTGAGGCTTCAGACTTTATTGCTATGTCCAACGTAAGAAAACTTTTCTGTAGCCTTATCCAAAGAACAGCATTAATCAATATTGTCAGTCTACCATTTTGTGGAACATGAGGTTAACATCTCTTCCTCAATGATAATTGACTGGTTGAAGTGCTTGACCAGATAATTATTTCTCTTCCATTTCAATGTCTTCTCAGTGAAACAGATTACTATTTTTTTTTTACCCCCACTCCATTTAACACCACAGTGATGCTCTGTTAGAAAGGAAACCCAATAGAAAATTTCAATTTACATGAAAGTGATCCAACTCTGGGGTCAATTAATCTTTGAACTTTACACAGATTTATTCAGTCATAAATGTGCAATGTGATTTAAATGAGCCAAGAGTCTTTGAAGAATTGAGAAAAAAAAAAGAAGATAATACAGTCTAGAAAAATGAACAATGTGGTCACTCAGATGTCACTTGCAGATTCCACAATAGCTGACACATTTCCTTTTTAAGTAACTTCAATCTAGGAATAGCTATAGCTTTCACTGACAGGCTTTTCCTAATTGCATGATTTACTGAATAACAAATTTATCATGAGTATGTCTCACTTGGAAGACTGATCTACCATTCTTGCTGCACCTAAAAGTAAATGTTCACATGTGAAAGCAACAAGTGGAGCTGAGGAAAGGAAAATGAAACAGGAAAATAAACATCGTTGAGCAGGATCTACTAAGTGCACAGTTTTACATGCTTTACCTACTTTAATTTTCACAAAACCCTGCAATTACAATTATTACTCACATGCATTTTTTCAGCTAGCTTTGGAAATTATATAGCCATTAAGTATTAATACTGTGGTCAAATCTAGCTCTGTTCTATTCAGCTCAATCATCACTTCCTTCAGAAACTCTTCGTTAACACCATCATGCCTTCTACTACTGTGGTTGCTTTCAGAAATTCTCCTAGGTGTCAAAGTACTTTGTGCATCATTCTGTGTTTCCAGGTTATTTTTTTATTGTCTGTTTATGCATGTTTCTCCCACACTAGACTTTGTATTCTAGGAAGGCAAATCTATGTCTTATGTTTTTCCTGTAGTAGGTCAAGCACAATATCTGACACACAGTAAGTTCTCAGGGAATGTTTGTTAAATGATGACCAAATGACTTTAAAATCAATAATATTTTAAGCTGTCTTCTAGTACCTTGATCTCCCAACTTCACTCAATCAGAAATCATCTCTTCCTTTTCTGATCTTGTCAAACAGCTTGTTGTCTCTGAAGGCACTTACTGCTTCTGGCTCAGTAGTATAGTTATTTTGCATTTCTCAAATTTTCTGTACTATAACATAAACTCTCTTAGGGGGTATTGCTATTATTTCCCTAGCAACCAACCTCAATGTTTCACTAATGATAGCCTTCATATGTATGTTTGTTGAACACCTTCTCTGTCCTAGCTACTTTATTAGTTACTAGGTAGGGAGAACTCAAAGTCAAATAGGTCCTTCCTCTCAAGGGAATCATAGTATAGTCACAATAGACTAGTTATAATAGAGTGTGAAAAATACTGTGATTGCGAGGCACCTGGTGGCTCAGTCGGTTAAGCATCTGCCTTCAGCTCAGGTCATGATCCCAGAGTCCTGGGATCAAGCCCTGTATAGGGCTCCCTGCTCAGTGGGGAACTTGCTTCTCCCTCTCTGGCTCCCTCTGCTTGGGCACGCTCTCTTTCTCTGTCAAATAAATAAATAAAATCTTAAAAAAAAAATACTGTGATTGATGCATGAACAAAGTGTTATGGAAGTATACAGGAATGAGGGTGTCTGTTTTTACAGAGGAGGTAATACTTAAGTGAAGGTTTATCTGTGGTAATGCAGCATGTGATACAACTTAGTCACTGTCCTGTATCAAGAGGCTTTTAAAATAATTTAAAATGGAATAGAATTTATTGCTCTCAAACAAAATTGCCACAGGTGTTCTACACAATTATTAATCAAAAGTTGGGGCAGTGCAAGACCTGTGCATTGATCAGTGCACATGTTTAGGTTTAAATCTCATTCCAGCTCCTGACTCTGTTTAACCTTGTGAAAATTATTTAATCTCTCTGAGTTTCAATGTTCTAATCAGGGTAAAATGAAGACAGTAATTACCTACTGAGTTGGAAAATGTATATAAAGCCCCTTAAGTGGTGTGTATTACTTATTGCTTAATAGGTCCTCAATAAGTATTGGTTGTTCTAGCAAGTTTAGAAGCATGGTACATTACTTTCTGGAGAGTAACTTCTATATTCAATAATGAAAACTCTGCTTTTCCTTTTTTTTTTTGCCAATATTCTAAACTTATATTAAAGACACTAGTATTTTATTTGCATATAAACTCTCCAGGCTAGAAGGTATCTGTTACATTCTTATAGCTTAATCCATATATTCTTTCATTCATTAAGTTACCTATTCACAGATTTATTCAGCACCTACTAACATACATGATAAAATGTTAAATACTGAGGATGATACAGAGATGCAAATGTGTCTCTACTTTTAATTATGTCAGAGAAATACAACATGGGAAACAGATAACTATAATTCAAGGGAGTGTGCAAAAGGTGATCTATGTGTGACAAGGTCAGTGGGAGCTATCATAGTTTCAGAATGGGGAGAGAATAGCAATATTATGAGTCATTAATGGAAGACTTTGGGGAGGAGTTTGCACTTAACTTGGATCTTAAAATTTGAGTAAGTTTAAATAAATGAGGGAGATGGGCCTGATTTTCAGAGATTTTCCAGGTCAAATGAGTGGTATGAGCTATGTAGTATCATGGTTAAGAAGAGGATCTTTGGGATCTGAAGGAACTGTGTTGGAAAAATGGTTCTACCACTAACTAGTTGTGTGCCATTGGGCAAATACTTAACTTCTTTGAACTTCATTATGTTTATGTATAAAATAGTGATATAAAAGACACCTACCTCATAAAGTTGTGAAGATTAAATGCAATAATGCATAAAAAGCACTTTGTAAGGACACCTGAATGGTTCAGTTTGTTAAGTGTCTTCCTTCAGCTCAGGTCATGATCCCAGCATCCTGGGATCAAGCCCCTCCTCAGTGGGGAACCTACTTCTCCCTCTCTATCTACTGTTCCCCCTGCTTGTGCTCTCTCTCTCATTCAAATAAATAAATAAAATCTTCTTTAAAAAGCACTTTGTACATTCATGGCACATGATCAATGCTTAATAAATGGTAGTTGTTAGGGGAGGGACAGAGGGGGAGAGAGAGAAAGAGAGAGAATCCTCACTGAGCATGGAGCCTAACACAGGTCTCAATCCCAGGACCCTGAGGTCATGACTAGAGCCAAAATCAAGAGTTGGACCCTCAACCAACTGAGCTGCCCAGGGTCCTCTAGTTGTTATTGTTTTGAGAAAATGTGCAGATGTGAATTTCCACAGCTTACCTACAGTGCAGGGGTAAATTAGTTCTGTCAGAATATAAGGTTCATATGGTTCATATAAAAGTACAGATGAAAATCTGGACAGGTTGGTAAAGGTTAGTTTGTCAGGGTTTTGAATGCCAGGTTAAGGAATTTAGAGTCTACTAAAAAATGTTTTACTTAAAATGATCCATCTCAAATTAAAATCTATTTATCTTCAAGCTACGGTAGTAAACAAGGTACAATTTGAAGAAGGAAAAGCAAGTGATTTCAAATATACAGTAATATTACAGTCTATTTCTACAGGTTATTTTAATTGCCTTATTCACAAGTTTTATAAAATTAATCAACTCCCACGTTGTTCAAGAGTCAACTATATTTTCATTTGTATATTTCTTTTTCAATCAAACAAATATTTTTTTTGGCTTGGGTATTTTGTACTTTCCATCTATGTTATTATGATGTCTGAAACTAACCACATTCATTCTCATCTTTTCTATTCTTGTTTTGTTTCCTTGTCTAAGCCAATGTGCTATAATTTGTAAAACATTTCTTGTTCCAAAATTGAATGTAAATGCTTTTAGTTATTCTACATTAAATATAAGGCTATCCATTAATCAAGATAGTTATTTCTTTAAATGTGGAAAATTTCTCAGTCTATATAATAAAGTTTTTTGCTCATTCAGGAAAAAAAAAGATATATTTTAAAGATTTCTTCCTTGCCCTGCTCTACAAAATGTTTGTAAAGTCTGTCCATTTTTTTAAAAGATTTCATTTATTTATTTGACAGAGAGAGACACAGCTAGAGAGGGAACACAAGCAGGGCGAGTGGGAGAGGGAGAAGCAGGCTTCCCGCCGAGCAGGGAGCCCGATGCGGGGCTAGATCCCAGCACTCTGGGATCATGACCTGAGCCGAAGGCAGATGCTTAATGACTGAGCCACCCAGGCGCCCCAAAGTCTGTCCATTTTTATCTGTTTTCTGCTGGACTGAGAAATTTCTTGACCTGGTTAATATGGTACTCTAAATGGATGATAATTCCTTTTCAAGCACTTAGGATATCAGCACAACACTCATTTGATTCTTCAAGCACCATTAAATTAACCCCCTAAGAGCACTATAAAGCATTAGTAGCACATGTAATTTGAAGCTTTTATCAGTGGGACACTACCTTAAAATGGCCAACTATGCAAGTGATGGCTCCCCTATCTCATCTAATCAAGACAGGAAACTGCTAAGGTGATATTCAGCTAAGTATGGCACTTTTATACTGCTGAAACTGGAGGGAGAGTATGCTAGAGATCCTTAGTGGCATTCAGTACTCTATATACCAATCAGATGCATGGTGGCATGAAATCGGAGAGAGTAAGGAATATGCTTTTGGGTCTAAGTTGTTAAATTCTGATCACTAAAGTACCAAGTTTATATTTAAATAATCCCAGTGTTGGGGCACCTGGGTGGTACAGTCGGTTAAGCATCTGACTCTTGGTTTCAGTTCAGGTCATGATCTCAGGGTTGTGAGATCGAGCCCCGCACTGGCTCCATGCTCAGCATGGAGTCTGCTTGGGATTCTTTCCTTCTGCCCCTACCACTCATGCTCTCTCTCTCTTTCTCAAGTAAATAAATAAATCTTTAAAAAAATCATAATCCCAGTATTATATGGTAATTATTCATGGAGGAATAAACGTCCACAGAATAGTGTAATTTTAAGTTCCTCTGCTGACTGTTTTAAAGCCTAGCTTATTTCTAACTATTCAAGATAAGGTGTTTTACTTACAATAAAATCACAAATAGCTCTAATATAAAGTCATGTTACATGGTAATATATTAGGCTTGATAACTAGTATGTGTTGATTTATGAACACTGCTAACATTTGGCATTCACTTTAATTTTTAGATACCTATGATGAGATTCTGAATCATAAATTCTGTATATGAACTCTGAGCAATCTGAAATGGATGATTATCAAAATACATGTGGTAATCTATATGTGGGGTTTATATAGTTGTGTGTTATATTTATATTCAATTAACCTGAATCTCATGTAATTCAATATGGATTGTCAAACTGTGAAGAAAAGAGTCATATCTTTGAGTTCATTGTTCCACTATCAAGAATTTTCCTCAGCTTTTTAAAAAAGATTTTATTTGTTTATTTAACAGACAGAGAGTGAGAGAGCACAAGCAGGGAGAGCGGTGAAGGGAGAGGGAGAAGCAGGCTCCTTGTTGAGCAGGGAGCCTGACATGGGGCTCCATTCCAGGGCCCTGGGATCATGACCTGAGCTGAAGGCAAACACTTAACTGACTGAGCCACCCAGGTGCCCCTGCCTCAACTTTTTAAATAATTTCGTAGTTAAATGTTGAATGATTTTTTGACAACATGAAAAATATTTCAATTTTTAGAATTCTTACCTTTTTACTGTATGTACTGATACTCATCTCAACACGTACAATCATAAGTTTGCTGCCAGCAAACCAGAAGTTCCTTTAACATGTAATATGACATGACTGGCAGCAGACAAAATCAATAAACTGTTTTTTAAAATAGGAATTTAATGGAAAAGAGGGTGATAGTCATGTCAGACTGACTGGGAAGTGATTACAGGGGGACCAGAAGCGACTATCTAAGCAAAGAAAAAGCGAAGCATTAAAAAACCACCAACACCACCAAAACAGCACAACAGAGAGAGGAAAGATGGCAGCAGATGGAAGAAAAATAAAGGTGTGCACAAGTGCACATGCACACACACTTAAACACATACACCAGTAATTTCTCTTTTTTCCTTCTATTAAGACATAAAATGAAAGCTAAATATTGTACAATGGCTTAGAAGAAGAAGAAAGCTGAGGGCATACTAGAGGTGGTAGAGTAGATAGCAGCATCACAAAAGATGAGAGGTGATATCTAAATCTGAGTTCCAAGATAAAGGAAATGTGAAGGAGGCCAGTGGAGAAAATGATTCGAGGAGATGCCCCATATACTTCAGTCACTGAAAAGGAACTGCTATATGACATCTAGTTATAGACAGAAGGTTGAATCAACAAATATGAGTGGGAATGCAAGTTTTATAATTTACTCCTTGTATAACCTCAAGTTAAGTAAAGTCCCAGTTTCTTCAGTAAAAATTTGTATCTATTTTACATACTACCTCACCCATAGTAACTAATCAATAAAAAGGAGCTATAATTATTGAGGGCAAAATTGAAGAACATGCACAGCAGATTTTGCCTCCAAAAGTTATGTCCTAGTAACTGAGTTCTTATACCAATAACTTTGTGGTAAGCATACTAACACTTTCAAGTACAATTGACCCTTGAACAGTGCAGGGATTAAGGGTGCTGACTCCGCATGAAGTCAAAAATCTACATATAACTTTTGGCTCCCCCAAAACTTAACTACTAATAGCCTACTGCTGACCAGAAACATTACTGATAACATACACAGTCAATTAACACATATTTTGTATATGTATTACATATTGTATTATACAGTCAATTAACACATATTTTGTATATGTATTACATATTGTATTCTTACAATAAAATAAGCTACAGAAAAGAAAATTTTATTAAGAAAATCATAAGAGAAAATGCATTTGTAGTACTCTAGTGTATTTATTGGAAAAATCTGCATATAGATGGACATGCACAGTTGAAATCTTGTGTTCATTTAATTTGCTAGAACAGCTCACAGAACTCAGAGAAATATTTTTCTTACTAGATTACCAATTTATTATAAAAAAATATAACTCAGGAGCAGTCAGATGGAAGAGATGCATAAGGTATGGGGAAGGGATGTGGAACTTCCATGCCCTCTCTGAACATGCCACTTTCCCCAAATTTCCATGTGTTCACCAACCCCAAAACTCTCCAAACCCCATCCTTTTAGGTTTTTATAGAGGTTTCATTACACAGGCATAATTGATTAAACCCTTGGTCATTGCTGATTGAACTCAATATCCAGGCCCTCTCCCCTCCCCAGAAATCAGGGGGTGGGACTGAAAGTTCTACTCCTCTAATAACTTGGTTGGTTCTCTAGGCAACCAGCTCCCTTTTCTAAAAGTCACCTAATTAACATAGCAAGAGATACCTTTGGCTCTCATTTAGGAAACTCAAAGGGTTTTTAGAAGCACTGTGCCACTAACAGTGGACAAAGTCAAAATATATATTTCTTATTATAAATCACAATATCACATGGTAAAGTAAGCTTTACAAAACAAGGGCTATTTAAGGATTGCTTAATAAATGGTGTTGAGACAACTGAATAGCAAATTTAAAAACTAAATGAATTAGATTCATCCTTACACCACATAACAAAATAAATTCCAGATGTATTAAAGAATTAAAATATGAAAAAATCAAAATACAGAAAATTATCAAATTTAGAACAATGTTCATTACTTCGTTTCTTTTTTAATATTATTTTATTATGTTATGTTAATCACCATACATTACATCATTAGTTTTTGATGTATTGAATCAATATATCAATGTATTGAATAGTTTTTGATGTATTGAATCCCATGATTCATTGTTTGAGTATAACACCCAGTGCTCCATTCAATACATGCCATCTTTAATACCCATCACCATGCTAACCCCTCCCCCCACTCTCTCCCCTCTAGAACCCTCAGTTTGTTTCTGAGTCCATAGTCTTTCATGGTTCGTCTCCCCCTCCGATTTCCCTTCCTTCATTTTTCTCTTCTTACTATCTTCTTTTTTTTTTTTTTAACATATAATGTATTATTTGTTTCAGAGGTACAGGTCTGTGATTCAACAGTCTTACATAATTCACAGCACTCACCATAGCACATACCCTCTCCCATGTCTATCACCCAGACACCCCATCCCTCCCACCCCCCACCACACCAGCAACCCTCAGTTTGTTTCCTGAGATTAAGAATTCCTCATATCAGTGAGATCATATGATACAGGTCTTTCTCTGATTGACTTATTTCGCTTAGCATAATACCCTCTAGTTCCATCCACATTGTTGTAAATGGCAAGATTTTGGGTTTTTTGATGGCTGCATAATATTCCATTGTATATATACACCACATCTTCTTTATCCATTCATCTGTTGATGGACAGTATGGAGGTTCCTCAAAAAGTTGAAAATAGAGCTGCCCTATGACCCAGCAATTGCACTACTGGGTATTTACCACAAAGATACAAATGTAGTGATCGGAAGGGGTACGTGCACCCTAATGTTTATAGCAGCAATGTCCACAATAGCCAAACTATGGAAAGAGCCAAAATGTTCATTACTTCTAATGAGAATTTGAGTTTTCTGTTTTGAAATAATAGGAGATATAAATAAATGAAAATTGAGAATTTAAAACAAAATGAACAGTCTATATTAATAGAAAATCAAAATTAAAATCAAGTCAACAGCAAAGTAGAGAAATATTTATATCAAATATGACATAGTAGTAATACAAAATATAATATGATAATTCATAATTTTAAGAGAAACTTCTGGTTCTTAATAGTTAAAAGGGAAATGAATATATACTGACAATTCACATTAAGACTATATGAAGAGTAACAGACACATGAAGAACTTTAATAAGTGTCTTTAACTTTAACAATCTCCAAATCCTATTGATTCCACTTCAAACTTTTAAGAAAAGAATCTACATTCCATCTCTGTTTCATCCCAAATACTTTTGCTCCAGGGCAGGCCCTCAACATCTTTCCCCTCCACTTTGCAGGAGCCCTCTATTTAGATTGCCTGATTCTAGCCTTGCCTGCCACTTTCCACAATCCTGCCCATTCACTAGAGTAATGTTTCTAAGATATAAACCTGACTGTATCACCAACCCACCCTATCCTCACTCTCAGCCTAACAGCTTTAATTTACTCCATTATGAGCTTCAAAATAAATTTCACCACTCTTAGTATTTATGCAATACCCTCCATAAACTAAATCCTTATTACATCTCCAAAGTAAACTTTGACACACTTTGCATTGTATTTCATTTCATTTAAAAAAATGAAACCATATATTAATCATTATGTAGCCATACATATTTCACCCTACAAGTCTTATGAAAAAGTCATCTCTCTCTTTTTGCCATTCCCACCATTTCATTCTTATTTCCACTCCACATAAACTGATTGACCTCAAGGCAAAGTTGTTAACATTTCTCTTTCCCTTTTATTCTTTAAACATGAGGAACCAGATTTGGGAGGGGAAGGGCATAAATCTTGGTTTGAATTCTTTGAGTTTGAGTTGCCTATGGAACTTTCAAGTGGAGATGCTCAGTGGCCATTTGAAAGGCATGGAGTTAAAACTTAGAAGAAAGGTTTGGCTGAAGGGACTGAGGCAGATAGCATTAGCAAGGGATATAAATAGAAAAACTGAGGATAGAACCTAGAGGAAGCCAATAGGTTCAGGACTTTTTCAGGGAGGAGTGCAGAATAAGGTTATAGCTTTCCATAAATATTACAATGCTTATCTTTATACATTCTTTACATAGAACTGGATTTCAATGCATGTACAGTTTTAAAGCCTGGTTTATAAGTATTTTATATTTTTACTGAGTTAAAACATTTACTTGGTTTAAAAAGTCAAATAATACAATAAGGCTTATAACTAAAATAAGTAGTACCTTGCCTCACCCTTCTCCATCCCTTTTTCTGCTCCTTGGAGATAAATTTGTGAAACTCCTTTCCCTTTAAATTCCAGTATTTACCTCCATATTTCAATAATAATATGTTAATACTAGAAGTTCTTGATTGTTCATTTATAGATATCTTGTGATTTTGTGCTATGGATAATAAGAATGTAACTATCATAAACATACTCTCCCCAATACCGTCTTCCCACATATACTCATACATCACCTCCATTTATTTCCAGTGTATATACATCATAATTATTAAAGAATATTCAGTGCTTAGATAACATTATGCTATTGTCACTGCCAGAAAGCAGATAATTCTTTTAAACCATTGTTAGAATGATTATAAAATTATGTTTACAAATCCTGTAGAAAGAAAAGTTTTAATCATTTTCAATTTAAAGCTCTACATTTTGAATGGAAAACATTCCAATGAGTAGAAGATGTAATACAGAATATTATATAGAGTTGTACAAAAATAAAGATGAACTCTTTCTGATAAAAAAAGAATATTCAGTGTTTATCTCATTATGACTGTGTAATACTGTTGACAGCTTAGCTATGTATTAAGTGTCTGACATAAAATAACTTATGTGTATCTCACTTCATCTTCAGGTTACTTTCCTATTTCCCTTTTCTGTCATCCCCAAACTTCATAAATTAATAGAATTCCCTCACTAACTCTACTTCTCACTTCCCACTGATTTCTCAACTCATTACTCATAGAATTTCAATCAGAGTTTGATCAGAGAAGGGAGACATTAGAACACACACACACACACACACACACACACACTGAGATTTGACCTTACACGACTGTGGGAGTTGGTTAAAGTCTGTATGAGGCTTTTGATTATGAATCTAGTGCAGAAGCCTAAAAGTCAACAGAACAAGCAGGTGATATGGAAAGACATGTGAAGAGGGATATGAAGTCCAATTGCAATCTGTGAGGGTGAACTGAAACCCACAAGGATGGGCTAGACCTCTCATTTGCCTCTCATCTACCTCCAAGCCAATTTTGATGAAGGAATGATCTGCAGAATTTGTTGCCCTTCATTATGCATTAAACACACACTTGATTCAGGAGTTAGGGAAGTTGAAGGAAATTTAACAGGAATAGGAGTTTCTGTAAACCTGGCTTCTGCCGCTTGCCAACAAGATGAGGAGCCAGAAGATAAACAACAATGTGCATGAGTTGTAAAAGTGCCTTGTGTCCTGCCCTAACCTCCTGAGTTTAAGAAAAGATGTCTGTTGTTTCATGTCCAGTTTCCAAATATACAAAGTGTTTCTGGGGAGGTACACTATGCTGGAACTACACAGAGAAGGAAATTCTAGAAAACATAGTTCCAGTTAAGCTATGTTGAGACAATAAAATGTTTTCTATTTCCCATTCTTCTATTAAGTCTGCTGCCACAGAATGACCAATTTCCTTCTCTTTGCTAAATTCAAAAGCCTATTTTCAGTCCATACCATACTTAATCACTCCATAGTATTTAGTACTATTGATCTTCTTTTTTGAAATTTCCTTCAGTTAAACTATTCAGTAATTTCTTTGATCTTTGGAAGCACTTACTCTCTGTCTCCTTCCCTGGTTTCTCTTCTGGCATTCCATTAAATTTTAAGCTCTGCTCTTATATCTCTTTGTTTTGTGTTTTTTACACTCAATCTGAGAAATTCCACCCGTTTCTAGACCAATCTGGAGTTGATTTTTGTACATGATATGAGGTAGGGGACAGAAGTCATTATTTTCCATATAGATAGAAAATCAACTGAAAATAATTTATTTAAAATTTTAGCCCTTCCCAATGCATGACAGTACAATCTTTGTCATGAATAAAATAACTATATATATGTAGGCATATTCTGTCTTTATTTATTTATTTATTTATTTATTTTTAAAGATTTTATTTATTTATTTGAGAGAGAGAATGAGAGAGAGAGAGAGCACATGAGAGGGGGGAGGGTCAGAGGGAGAAGCAGACTCCCTGCTGAGCAGGGAGCCCGATGTGGGACTTGATCCTGGGACTCCAGGATCATGACCTGAGCTGAAGGCAGTCGCTCAACCAACTGAGCCACCCAGGCGCCCCTAAACTGTCTTATTTAATACATCTTTGTAGTAAGCCCTCATATCCAGTAGTGCAAGCCCTCAAGGCTTGTTAATTTCCTTAATGTTGTCTTGGGTGTTTTTGGTCATTTTCCTTTCCAGAATAATCTTAGAATTGTGATCTCTTTTTCGAAATGATTGGACTCACATACAATCTATAGAACAATTTAGAGAGAATTATTGAATGTTTACATTATTAAAGCTAGTCCATCAATAAGATATATTTTTATTTAATTAGTTTATTTTTTTTTCAATAATGCTTACCAGTTACTAGTATAAAAGACTGAGAAAAATATAGTTTGATTTATTCCTGGCATTTGAAGTTGTATATGATATTTTTGAAGTATAATTTTAAGTTTAATTTTCTAATTATTGTTTCTAGTATATAGAAAAATAATTGATTTGATTTGATTTTTAAAAAGATTATTTATTTATTTATTTATTTATTTATTTATTTATTTATCAAAGAGAAAGAGAGCACAAGCAGGGGGAGCAGCAGGCAGAGGGAGAAGCTGGCTCTCCACTGATAGAGCCCAATGCGGGGCTCAGTCCCAGGACGCTGGGATCATGACCTGAGCCGAAGGCAGACACCTAACTGATTGAGCCACCCAGGCGTCCCTATAATTGATTTTAATATATGTTTCTTATGTCCAGTGAATTTGCTAAACTTGTTTTTATAATTTTGCATAGTTTGTAGATGCTTCTGATTTTCTGCGCACATAATCATGTCATCTGCCAATGACAATTTTATGTCTTCTTTTCTAGTTCTTGTGACATTTTTTCTTCATACTTTATTGCATTGACAAAAACCTCTATTGCAATGGTGAATAGAAATAGTGAAGATGAAAACCCTTGCCTTATTCATCTCAGGGGGAAAGATTTTTAAAATTTTATCAATAAGAATGTATGCTATAGTGTTCTTTTTTAAGATTTTATTTATTTATTTGACAGAGAAAGACACAGCAAAAGAGGGAACACAAGCAGGGCGAGTGGGAGAGGGAGAAGCAGGCTTCCCACTGAGCAGGGAGCCTGATGCAGGGCTCAATCCCAGCACCCTGGGATCACGACCTGAGCCAAAGGCAGACGCTTAACAACTGAGCCACCCAGGTGCCCCTATAGTGTTTTTATAAGAGATCAGATAAAAGAAAGTTCCATTTTACTTCTAGTTTACTATGTGTGGATATTGCATTTCACTAAACTTTTTCTGCATTTATTGAGATAACCATACTATTTTCTTTCTTTTATTGTTTATATGATGAATTACACTGATTGATTTTAAGCTTTAGCCAACCCTGAATTTGTGGGATAAATCCCAATTGATCATGATCTATTATTCTTTTTATATATTACTTGATTTGATATTTTGTGAAGTATTTTGAGTCTATGTAAATGTGAGAGATTGTCCTATGATTTTTTTTATTCTTAATACGTCCTTATCACATTTTCATATCAAAATTATGCTGGTTTCTTTAAGTAAATTGGATTTTAAAGTTTGTTTTTCTGTTTTTGGTTTTTTCTTCTTCTCTGAAAAATATTTTGAAGATTCGTGTTCTTTCTTTTTTTTTTTTCAATTTGTTAAAAACATAATTTACTGAGTAAAGGTACCTAGGACAGATTTCTTAAGGGAATTTGTTAATTACAGATTGAATTCCTTAAATATATACAAGACTATTAAGAGTTTGTATTTTGTGTGTGTAAATGTGTGTGTGTGTGTGAGTTTCAGTAGATTCTGCATTTCTAAGAATTTGTCCATTTGTAAATCTTCAAATTTTTGGCATAAAGTTTTTCACAAGGCCTTCCTATCATTTTGTTTTTTTTGAGAGAGAGAGAGAGAATGAGAGACAGAGAGCACGAGAGGGAAGAGGGCAGAGGGAGAAGCAGACCCCCTGCTGAGCAGGGAGCCCGATGCGGGACTCGATCCCGGGACTCCAGGATCATGACCTGAGCCGAAGGCAGTCGCTCAACCAACTGAGCCACCCAGGAGCCCTTTTCCTATCATTTTTAACAGAGTTATTGAGATAGAATAAACCTAACTTGCAATTGAAACATTTTAAGTATACTATTAAATGGTTTTTAGGATATTCACAAGTGTGTGGCACTATCACCACAAAGAACGTTTTTGTGATATCAAAAAGAAAGCCAGATTTTTAGAAAAACACACAACTTGGAGTTGCATTAGCAAGATGGTTAAATGGAAAGCTCCAGTCCCTCATTCCTACACAGAAACATTAAAAGAAAAAAAATAAATAACATTCAAGCAAATGTGAAATCCAGAAAAAGTCACATTTTGACTGGTAGGAAAATTCCTGGTGTTTTTACTTAGCCTTGTCTGATGTCCTCCCCAGTGTGGCACAGCATAGTCTAAGGGAAGTGTCCCAGTTCCTGGTTAACTCACTTGGGGTGGAGAGTTTAGATTTGACTCTATTTGAAATGTTTTAACATATCTGTGGGCTGTCTGAGGGACTGGTTTCTCTTTAGACTGAGGTAGAGCTCGAATCAGAAAAAGTCATAGAAGGCAGAGGCAGTGCAGCTTATGAAAGCTGCAGATGGACAGCTGACTTGTGGGTGCCTCAGGCAAGAGATTAGAGGAAGAGGAATACAACAGAACATATCAGACCTCAAGAAGAAGCTGGGGTGAGAATCTTTGGGGGAAATTAAGACATGTAAAAGCAGCCGTGTATACAGGGGAGTCAAAAAAATCTGTACACAGGCCCCGGCAAGATGCATACCCAGAAAAGACCTAAGAAGATCTTAAGCCTTCACTCTGGGCTGATCCCAAGGCTGAAAATGCACTGGCTAAGTATTGAATATCTTCCCCACCAATCTGCATAGACTGGGAAGTATTGCCATTTTTTCAAATGCACAATTTTCAATGAAAAAATCACAAAGCATACAACAAAGAAAAAAAAAAAAAAAACATGGCCCATTCAATAGAACAAAATAAATCTCCAGAAAGCAACCAGAAATAGGAGCATAGGACTTACTAGATAAAGGTTTTAAAACTACTGTCATAAAATGCTAAAAAAATTAAAGAAAAACACAAGAAAACTTAAAATAAAATTAGGAAAATGATATATGAACAAAATTAGAATATCAACTAAGAGGGAGATATTATAAAAATAAACCAAATAGAAATTCTGGAGTTGAAAAAGACAAAACCTGAATTGAAAATTTCACTAGATAAGTTCAATAGCAAACTGTAACAGGCAGAAGAATAACACAGCAAATGAGAAACCAGGTTATTTTAAACTATTAAATCTAGGGATCAAAAATGAAAAAAAGGAATAAAGAGGAGTGATCAGAGATTAAGTGACTTATAGAATGCCATCAAATGGGCTACTATATGCCTAATGGGGGTCCCTGAAGGAGGAGACAGACAGGGTAAGAAGATTAAAGAAATAATGGCTGAAAACTTCTGCAAAATAATATAAGACATAGATTGCAGAAGAGATCAATAAAATAATAGAAAAAATAGAGAAAAACAAAACCAGTAGTTGGTTTTTTAAAAAAATCAACAAAACTGACAAAACTTTAGTTATATTGACTTAGAAAAGAAGAGAGAAGACTCAACTAAAATCAGAAATGAAGCTGGGGACATTACTATCAATTTTAAAGAAATAAAAAACATTATAAAATAACACTATTAACAACTGTACACCAAAAAATCTAGTTGAAATAGACAAATTTCTAGAAACACACAATCTAGCTTGAAATGGACAAATAGACAATCTGAATAGGACTATTACTGATAAATAAATTGAATCAGTAATCAAAAACATGCCAACAATTAAAAGTCTTGCACCAGATGGTTTTACTGGTGAACTCTATCAAACATTTTTTTTTCCTTTTTTTTTTTTTAAGATTTTATTTATTTATTTGAGAGAAAGAATGAGAGAGAGAGCATGAGAGGGGTGAGTGTCAGAGGGAGAGGCAGACTCCCTGCCGAGCAGGGAGCCCGATGCGGGACTCGATCCCGGGACTCCAGGATCATGACCTGAGCCGAAGGCAGTTGCTTAACCAACTGAGCCACCCAGGCGCCCCTCTATCAAACATTTTAAGAATAAACCTCAATCTTTCTCAAACTCATCCAAAAAATTTAAGTATATAGAATACTTCCTAACTAATTATTTGAGGCCAGAATTATTCTAATACCAAGGCCAGGAAAAGGCACTACAAGAAAACTACAAATAAATATCTTATAAATACTGATGAACAAAAAATCAATGAAATGCTAGCACACTGAATTCAACATTAAATTATTAAAAGGATTTATAAAAAGGACTAAAATGATTCTTTTTTAATATTTTTTAAAGATATTTTTCATTTGAGAGAGAGAGAGCATGAGAGAGCAGAAGCAGGGGGAGGGGCAGAAGGAGAGGAAGAAGCAGACTCCCCACTGAGCAGGGAGCCCTTCATGGGGTTTGATCCCAGGACCCCGGTATCATGACCTGAGCTGAAGGCAGACACTTAACTGACTGAGCCACCCAGGTACCCCTATTAAAAAGATTCTATACCATGACCAAGTCAACTTACTCCTGGACTGGAAAACATTACATTGGTTGATTTTTATATGTTGAAACACACCACATTAACAGAATAATGAATAAAAAGTCAATCGATAATTTCAATTGATGCAGAAAAAAACATGTGTCAAAACTTCAACATGTTTCTTGATAAAAACTTTCAACAAACTATGAATAAACGGAAACTATTTCAAAATATTAAAGGTTATATATGAAAGACTCACAGGTAACACCATACACAATTGTACTTACACATACTCAATGGTGAAAGACTGAAAGCTTTTCCTCTAAGATAAAGAAAAAGAAAATGTTTGCTTTCTGGAAGTCCTATACAGAGCAATTAGGCAAGAAAAACAAAAGCCATCCAAATTGGAAAAGAAGATATAAAAGTATTTTCATTCAGAGATAACATTTTGTTTGTGGAAAACCCTAAAGATTCCACAAAAATCCTGCTAGAATAGATGATTCATTAAATTTTTGGATATAAAATCAACATGCAAAAATCAGTTGCATTTCTATACACTAACAACAACAATCTGAAAAGGAAATTAAGAAAACAATCCTATTTATAATAGCAACAAAAAGAATAAAATACTTAGGAATAAACCTAACCAAGGGGTTGAAAGACTTGTACACTGAAAATTATGAAATTTTGCTGAAAGTATAGAAGACACAGGTAAATGAAAAGACATCTCATGTTCATGGATTGGAAAACTTATTGTTATATGTCAATATAACCCAAAGAGATATATAGATTCAATGCAATCCCTATCAAACTCCCACTGGTGTTTTTTGTTTTGTTTTGTTCTGTTTTTTGTTTCTCACAGAAATACAAAAATTCATACTAAAATTCATATGGGATCTCAAGGGAACAGGATACCAAAAGAAGCTTGAAGAACAAAATTAGAAGTTTTACATTTCCTGAATTCAATACTTAGTATAAAGCCATAGTAATCAAAACAGTTAGTACTGGCATGAACACAGATATATAGACCAATGGGATAAATAAAGATCCCAGAAATTAATCCTCACATATATGATCAAATGATTTTTGACAAGGGTGCCAAGACCACTCAATAGGAAAAGGATAGTCTTTTCAGTAAATGCTATCGGGAAAATTGAATATCTGCATGGAAAAGAATGATATTTTCATATGCAAGATTAATTCAAAATGGATCAAATTACTGAAAGTCAAAATTAAAACTATAAAATGATTAAAGGAAACATGGGGGAGGTGTCATGATATAGGATTTGGCAATGATTCCTTGGATATTATTTACAAAAGCATTGGAAACAGAAGGAAAATAGGTAAATTAGATTTTATCAAATTTAAAACATTTTGTACATTAAAAGGCACTATAAACAAAGTGAGAAGGCAGCACATAGAATGGGAGAAAATATTTGCAAATCATATATCTGTTAGGGATTAATCCAGAATAAATTAATACAATTAAATAACAACAGAAAATACTGATAAAAAGAACCAAAGGACTTGAGCAGACATGTCTCCCAAGAAGGTGCAAAAATGACCAATAAGCACATGAAAAGATGTTCAACATCACTAATCACTAGGGAAATACAAATAAAAACCACAATGAGATACCACTTCACATCCATCAGAACGGTTGTTATAAAAGAAGAAAAAACCAAATAATAAGTGCTGGTGAGGAGGTAGAGAAAGCAGAACTCTTGTATACTGCTGGTGGGAATGTAAATGTAAAATGGTACAACTGCTGTAGAAAACAATATGGTAGTTCTTCAAATAAATTAACATAGAATTAAACATATGATCTGGCCATTCTACTTCTGAGTATATACACAAAGGAATGAAAGTAGGAATTTAAACAGGTATTTGTACATCCACATTCACAGCAGCATTATTCACAATAGCCAAAAGGAGAAAACAAGCCAAGTCTCATTCAATGGATAATGTATAAGCAAAATGTGCTAAATACATAGAATGAAATATTACTCAGCCTTCAATAGAAGGAAGTTCTGCCACAGCCCATGTTATAGACTGAATTGTATTCCCTCCCAAATTTGTATGTTGAAGTCCTAACTCCTGGTAATTCAGAATGTGAATGCATTTGGAGATAAGGTCTATTTTAAAGAACAAATTTTTCGTTTCACTAATTCACTGTATTTCATCTTTGTTTTTATGTTTCATTCATCATTATTATTTCTCTCCTTCTACTTTTTTTTTTCTTCTTAAGGATGTTCTTGTTGAGGAGAAAGAAACAGCCAAAAAGGTAAGAGGAGATTCTAGAAGGTGTTATACATAGAACCCAGGAAGAGTACAGTATTTCAAAGAGAAGCTGATCAAATTTATCTCTAGAATAGGAAAACAATACCAACCACCTTAAAGATTGTAAGGGGAAAATACTTAATAACATACAGTTGACCCTTGAATAACACAAGTTTAGACTGCAAGAATCCATTTATACATGGACTTCTTTTGATAAATACAGTACAGTATTGTAAATGTATTTTCTTTTCCTTATGGTTTGCTCAATAATATTTTCTTTCCTCTACCTCATTTTATTGTAATACCGTATATAATACATATAGCATACAAAATATGTATTAATCAATTGTTTATGTTATTTGTCAGGATTCCGGTCAACAATAGGCTATTAGAAGTAAAGTTTTTAAAGAGTCAAAAGTTATACACTAATTTTTGACTGAATGGGGGCTCAGCACCCCTAACACCCATGTTGTTCAAGGGTCAGTTATATTTAAAAGCTCATTTCAAATGCCCTGTATATTACTACACAAGAATCAAGGTGTCATTCAAATTATGTGCACATTCTCCTCAGTTACCTTCTATTTTTCTTTTTATTTTCTTTTCCATTTTGGGAGTATTTAAGTTTTCAGTGATATTAAGATCAGGAAATATAGATTTTTAATGTAAAAATTATCTGAGGACACCTATTTTGCCCGAAAAAATTTGCAAAAATTCACTAAATGCATCTCTTAGGTAAGGGGTTCTCAACTCTGGCTGCATGTTAGAATTGGGAAGGCTTAACAAATTTTGATGCTCAGGTTGACCCAAGGCCATTTAATGAGAACATCTACAGGTAATATCCAGGCATCAGTACTTTTTAAGTTAAATTTTTCTTTAATTTATTTAACAAAAACAGTTCACTCATTTCTTTCACCCCACACCCCATGCCAGTGACAACTACCAATCAGTTCTTTGTATCTCTGAGCTTGCTTTATTTACTTATTTACATATTTAATTTTCAAATTATACATATAAGAGAGATTATACAGTATTTGTCTTTTTCTCTCTTATTTCACTTAGCATAATGCTCTCAAGGTTCATCTGTGTTATCCCAAATGGCAAGATTTCATTTTTTATGGCTGAATAATATTCTATTATATATAAATATATATTTTATATATAAATGCATATATATTTATATTTAATATATATATAATATATATGAATATTTCACAAATTCTTAATCCATTTATCCATCAGTGGACACTTAGGTTGTTTCTCTGTATTACCAACTGTAAATAATGCTGCAATGAACATGAGGGTGCATATATATTTTCAAGTTAGTGAAAAACAGAAATGTTTTTGTTTTCTTCAGATAAATACCCATCCAGAGGTGGAATTGCTGGATCATATGGTTCTATTTTTAATTTTTTGAGGAACCTCCATACATTTTTCCATAGTGACTGCACCATTTTGCATTCCCACTAACAGTGCAAAATGTCCCCTTTTCTCCACATCCTCACCAACATCTGTTATTTTTTTTTTCTTTTTAATAACAGTTATTCTGTGAGGTGATATCTCGCTATGATTTTAATTTCCATTTCCCTGATGACTAATGGTGTACTGTATCTTTTCATATACTCTTGGTCATTTATATGTCTTTTTTGGAAAATGTCTATTCAGATCTTCTGCCCATTTTTTATTTGGATTATTTGTGGTTGTTTTGCTACTGAGTTGTATGAGTTCTTTATATATTTTGGATATTAGCCCCTTATTAGATATGTGGTTTTCTTTTTTAAAGATTTTATTTATTTATTAGAGAGAGAGAGAGAGAGAGCACAAGCAGGGAGAGTGGGAGAGGGAGAAGCAGGCTCCCCGCTGAGCAGAGAGCCCAAAGCGGGGCTTGATCCCTGGACCCGGGGATCATGACCTGAGCTGAAGGCAGACACCTAACCAACTGAGCCACCCAGGTGCCCCAGATATATGATTTTCAAATATTTTCTTCCATTTAGTAGGTTGCCTTCTCATTTTGTTTATGGTTTCTTTTGCTGTGCAGAATATTTTTAGTTTGTTGTAGTCTCACTTGTTTACATTTGCTTTTGTTGTTTTTGTTTTTGGAGTCATATTAAAAAAATCATTGTTAAGACCTATGTGAAGAAGCTTTCTACCTATGTTTTCCTCTAGTTTAATGGTTTTAGGTCTTATGTTCAAGTCTTTAATCCATTTTTAGTTAATTTTTGTGTATGGTGTAAGATAGTGATCCAGTTTCATTTTTTTTATTTTGTATTTTGTATTTATTTATTTTTTAAGATTTTATTTATTTGACAGAGACAGCGAGAGAGGAAACACAAGCAGGGAGAGTGGAAGAGGGAGAAGCAGGCTTCCCGCCAAGCAGGGAGCCCAATGTGGGGCTCAATCTCAGTACCCTGGGACCATGACCTGAGCCGAAGGCAGACGCTTAACAACTGAGCCACCCAGGAGCCCCTCATTTTTTTTTAATGTGGCTTTCCAATGTTCCCAGCACAATTATTGAAGAAACTGTTCTTTACTCAAGTCTACTTTGTCATAAATTAATTGATGTGTGTGGGTTTCTTTTGGAGCTCGCTATTCTCTTCCATTAATCTAAGGGTCTGATTTTATGCCAATGCCATACTGTCTTAGTCACTACAGGTTTGTAATATTGTTAGAAATCAGGGAGTGTCATACTTCCAGCTTTTTCCTTCACATGATTGCTTTGGCCATTCAAGGTCTTTTATGGTTCCCTACAAATTTTAGGATTGTTTGTTCTATTTCTTTTTTTAATGATTTTTTATTTGTTTATGAGATAGAGAGAGAGCAGGGGGAGGGGCAGAGGGAGAGGGACAAGCAGACTCTGCACTGAGCATGGAACCTGACACAGGGCTTGATCTCAGGACTCTGAGATCATGACCTGAGGTAAAACCAAGAGTCAGATGCTTAACAGACTGAGCCACCCAAGCGTCCCTTGTTTGTTCTATTTCTGTGAAAAATGCCATTGGGGTTTTGATAGGGATTTCACTGAATCTGTAGATTGCTTTGGGTAATTTGTATATTTCAACAATATTAATTCTTCCAGTCCCTGAGCATGGAATATCTTTCCATTTATTTCTGTCTCTTTCAATTTCTTTTATTAACATCATGCAGTTTACAATGTATAGGTTTTCACCTCTTTGGTTAAACTTATTGCGAGGTATTTTATTCCTTTTGGTGCAATTATAAATGGGATTGTTTTATTAATTTCTTTCTAATAATTAATTGTTAATTAATAATTGTTAGTGTATATGCAGAACATTTTTGTATATCTTGCAATTTTACTAAATTCATTTATTTGTTTTCTGATGGAGTCTAGAGTTCTCTATACATAATGTCATGTCATTTGCAAATAGTGAAATACTTTCTCCTTTCCAATTTGGATGTCTTTTATTTATTTATTTTTCTTTCCTAATTGTTTTGGCTAGGATTTCCAATACTATGTTGAATAAAATGGTTAGAGTGGGCATCCTTGTCTTGTTCCTGACCTTAGAGAAAGAGCTTTCAGCTTTGAGTATGATGTTAACAATGTTTGTCATATATGGCCTATATTATGTTGAGGAACATTCCCTCTATATCTACTTTTTATAAAGGGTAGCTGAATTTTGTCAAATGCTTTCTCTGCATCCATTGAGATGATCATTTTTATCCTTTATTTGGTTAATATGGTGTATCACTTTGATTGCTTTGCAGATGGTGAACCACCCTTGCATTCCTAAAATCAATCCCACTTGATCATGGTGTATGATGTCTGAAATGTATTGTTCAATTTGTTTTTCTATATTTGTTGAGAATTTTTGCATCTATGTTTATCAGGGATATTGACTTGTAATTTTATTTCCTTGTGGCATTCTTGTCTGGTTTTGGTATCAGGGTAACACTGGCCTTCTAAAATGAGTTTGAAAGTGTTCCTTTCTCTTCTATTTTTATAAGAATTGGAAAAGGATTTGTATTAATTCTTTGAAATGTTAGGTATAATTTGCCAGTGAAGCTGTCTGGTCCTAGATTTTTGTTTGTTGGGAAATTGTTTTTCTTTAATTTATAATTGAAGCATAATTGGCATACAATGTTATATTAGTTTTGGATGTACAAAATACTGATTTGACATATATACATTTCTGAATGCTCACCACAATATATGTAGTTACCATCTGTCACCATACAACAGTATTATAATATTATTGACTATATTCCCTATGCTGTACTCATCATCTTTGTGAATTATTTATTTTATAACTGGAAGTTTGTACCTCTTAATCCCCTCCATCTATTTTGTCCATCTCCCCCACTTTTCCACTAGCAAACACCTGTTTATTCTCTGTATCTAAGAGTCTGTTTTTGTCTCTTTGAAGTTTTTTTTTTTTTTTAGATTTCACAATTAAGTAAAATCATATGGTATTTGTCTTTCATTTTTTGACATATTTTACTTAGCAAAATACCCTCTATGTCCATCCATGTTGTGGTAAATGGCAAGAATTCATTCTTTTTATGGCTGAGCAATGTTCCTATATATATAAATTACATAATATATATGTTATCATAAATATGATATATGATATCATATGATATGATATATGTTATATATATCATATATGCTCTATCTATATAGAAATATAGATATATATCACATCTTCATTATCCATCCGTCAATGGACATTTGAGTTGCTTTCATATTTTGGCTATTGTAAATAATATTTCAATATACATAAAGGTGCATATATCTTTTTGAATTAGTGTTTTCATTCTGGGGAATAAATACCCAGTCGTATAATTAACTGTATCATATGGCATTTCTATTTTTAATTTTTTAGGAACCTCCATATTGTTTTCCATAGTGGTTACACCAATTTACATTCCTACCAACAACACATGAAGTTTCCCTTTTCTCTATACCCTTGCCAATACTTGTTATTTCTTGTCTTTTTGATACCAGCCATTCTGACTGGGTTGAGGTGATATCTTATGGTGGTTTTTATGTCCATCTTTCTGATGATTAGTGATGAGCATCTTTTCATGTGTCAATTGACCACCTATAAGTCTTCTTTGAAAAAAGAATCTATTCAGGTCCTCTGCCTATTTTTCAGTTGCATTATTTGTTTTGTTGATGTAGTTATATAGTTATTTATATATTTTGGATATTAGCCCCTTATGAGATATATAATTTGCAAATATTTTCTCCCATTCAGTAGGTTACCTTTTTGTTTTGTTGATTGCTTCCCTTGTTTTGCAAAAACTTTCTATTTTGGTGTTTTTATGTTTATTTTTGCTTATCTCTTCCTTGCCTGAGGAGACATATCAATAAATATGTTGCTAAGGCTGATGTCCAAGTGAAGTCCAATTACTGTCTATGTTTTCTTTTGGGAGTTTTATGGTTTCAGGTCTCACATTTAGGTCTTTAATCAATTTTGACTTTACTTTTGTGTATGTAAGTGGTCCAGTTTTTTTATGTAGCCATCCAGTTTCTCCATCACCATTTATTGAAAAGACTCTCTTTTTCCCCACTAAATATTCTTGTCTCCTTTGCATAGATTGACCATATAGACATGGCTTTATTTCTGGGCTCTTTGTTATTCAGTTCCATTGATCTATTTTTGTGCCAGCAGCATACTGTTTTGATTACAATAGCTTTGTAGCATATCTTGAAATCTGGGATTGTGGCATTTCCAGCTTTGTTCTTCTTCCTCAAGTTTGCTTTGGCTATTCAAGGTCTTTTGTCATTCCATACAAATTTTGGGATTATTTGATCTATTTCTGTGAAAAATGTAGTTGGTATTTTGATAGGGATTGCACTGAATCTATAGATTGCTTTGGGTAGTATGGACATTTTAACAACGTTATTTTTTTCTAATCCAAGAGCAAGGTATATCTTTTTGTTTGTGTCATCTTAAATTTCTTTCATCAATGTCTTACAGTTTTCAGAATATAAGTCTTTCATATCCTTGGTTAAATTTATTTCTAGATATTTTATTCTTTTTGGTGCAATTGTAAATGGGATTGTTTTCTTAATTCTTTTTCTGTTCCTTCATTATTAGTGTATAGAAGTGTAAAAATTTTCTGGATATTATTTTTTTTCTTGCAACTTTATTAAATTCATTAATACTTCTAACAGTTTTTTCATAGAATCTTTAGTTTCTCCATATCTTCTGCAAATAGTGACAGTTTTATTTTTTTTCCTTCCCAATTTGGATGCCTTTTATTTCTTTTTCTTGTCTGATTTCTGCAGCTAGGACTTCCAGTACTATGCTTAATAAAAAATAGTAAGAGTATACATCCTTTTTTTTTTAAGATTTTATTTATTTGACAGAGAGAGACACAGCAAGAGAGGGAACACAAGCAGGGGGAGTGGGAGAGGGAGAAGCAGGCTTCCACTGAGCAGGGAGCCCAATGCAGAGCATGACCCCAGGACCCTGGGATCATGACCTCAGCCAAAGACAGACGTTTAATGGATTGAGCCACCCAGGCACCCCGAGTATACATCCTTTTAATGTTTCTGACATTAGAGAAAATGTTTCTAGTTTTTTACCATATAGTATGATGCTAGCTGTGGGGTTTTCATATACAGTCTTTGTTATGTTGAGGTATGTTTCTTCTAAACCCATTTGTTGAGAGTTTTTATCATAGTGTGAAAGAATGTTATATTTTGTAAAATGCTTTTTCTGCATCTATTGAGATAAGCACATACTCTTTTTTTAAATCTTTTCTCTTGTTAATGTGATGTATCACATTGATTGATTTGCAAATACTGAACCATCCTTGTATCCCTAGAATAAATTCCACCTGATTGTGGTGAATGATCCTTTTAATGTATTGAATTTGGTTTGATAATATTTTGTTGAGGGTTTTTGAATCTATATTAATCATAGATATTTGCTTATAGTTTTCTTCTTTTGTAGTGTCTTTGTCTGTTGTTAATATCAGGGTAACACTGGCATTGAAGAATGAGTTTGGGAGTTTTCCTTCCTTTTTTTGGGGGGGGGAATAATTTTAGAATAGGTATTAACTCTTATTTAAATGTTTGGTAGAATTCACCTGTGAAGCCATACCATCATGGACTTTTGTATGTTGAGAGTTTTTAATTAGCAATTCAATTTTATTAGTAACAATTAGTCCATTTAATTTTTCTATTTCTTCCTGATTTAGTTTTGGATGATTACATGTTTCTAAGAATTTATTCATTTCTTCTAGGTTGTCCAATTTATTGGCATATCATTTTTTATAATATTCTCTTATAATTTTTTGTATTTCTGTGTTTTGAGTTGTTATTTATTCTCCCTTATTTCTGATTTTATTTATTTGGTTCTCTTTTTTTCTTGATTTTCTGGCTCATGGTTTATAGATTTTGTTTATCTTATCAAAGAATCAGCTCTCAGTTCCATTGATCTTTTCAATTTTTTTTTTAGTCTCTATTTCATTTATTTCTACTCCAATCTTTATTATTTCCTTCCTTCTACTAGCTTTAGGCTTTGTTTATTTTTCTTTTTCTAGTTTCTTTAAGTGTAATTTTAAGTTGTTTATTTCAATATTTTGCTTGTTTCCTGAGGTAGTGTCACTATACATTTCCCTCTTAGAATGGTTTTTGTTGCACCTCAAAGATTTTGGACCATTGTTTTCATTTTCATTTGTCTCTATGTCCTGACAGGGCTGCTTGCCAGGTGTTGTGGGGGCAAAAACAATGTTGGAGGGATGCTTCTCCAGGTCAGCAGGTCCGGTGGGGCAGGTGTGCATAAGAACACCTGGGTGGGGCATGCAGTGCTAGTCAGGTAGATGGAGAGTGTTATAAGTGGCTCCCACAGTGTTTTGTTATTTATGCCGGGGGAGGGGAATAAAACTGGCACCTGAGAACAATTTTGCTCTTGTAGAATCTCCTGCAGATCCTTGCCCTTCCAATTCATGGGCAGGGACTCCATTTTCTATCAACCTCCAGCTCTCCTGGAATTTAATCCACTGATTTTTAAAGCTCCTACAGTTAAGCTTTGTTGATTTTTAAAACTGCTGGATTTGATTATCAATGATTTTCAAAGCCTGACATTATGGGGCATCATCTTCCCCTTATGGGTACCCAGTGCCAAGAGTATGGTGTGGGGTCTGACACTCTTGATTCCGCATGTTTGTGCTATCCCTCCCATTTGTGGTTAGTTGCTGCAGGGATTTGGTTCCTGACCATGTCTCTTCTCCTCCTACTTTTTCTGATATAACCTTCTCTCTACAACTAACTGTGGAAAGTCTGTTCTGCCAGTCTTCAGGTTGTTTACATAGTTGTATACATGTATCTGTTGCCTCAGTGTTTCTGTGGGATAAGGTGTGCTCACAATCCTCCAATTCTACCATCTTCCAAGCCTCTCCCTCTGATTCAATCTCTTTAATAGTAATTGGTCTGGTTAGATTTTCTATTTCATCATTATTCATTCTTGGTAGGTTATATGTTTCTAGGAATTTAGTCATTTCTTCTATGTTGTCTAATTTGTTGGTGTTAATTATTCATAGTAGTCTCTTATGATCTTTTGTGTTTATGTGGTATCAGTTGTAAAGTCTCCTATTTTATTTTTTATATTAATGAGTCCACTCATTTTATCTTGGTGAGTCTAGCTAGAGGTTTGTCAATTTTTTAAAACATCTTTTCAGAGAAACAGCTCTTAGTTTCAAAAGATCTTTTTAATGTTTTTTTCATCTTTATTTCCTTTATTTTTGCACTAATCCTTGTTATTGCCTTCCTTCTAATAACTTTGTGCTTCATTTATTCTTCCTTTTTATTTCCTTATGCTATAAAATTAGATTGTTTTTTGAGACTTTTCTTGTTTCTTTATATAGGCATTTATCACAATGATCTTCTCTCTTAGAACTTCTTTTGCTACATCACATAAATCTTAGTATGTTACGTTTCTATTTTTATTTGTCTCAATGTCATCTTTGATTCCTATTTTGATATCTTTTTTTTTTTTTTTTAGTAGACTCCATGCCCAGTGTGGAACCCAACACAGGGCTGTAACACATAACCCTGAGATCAAGACCTGAGCCAAGATCAAGAGCTGGAAACTTAACTTACTGAGCCACCCAGGTGCCCCTAGTTTCACATCTTTTTTTGACCCATTGGCTGTTCAGTATCATGGTGATTAATCTCCATATATTTGAATTTCCTACTGTTATTCCTGTAATTAACTTCTAGTTTTATAACACTAGAGTTGGAAAGTATGCTTTATATGATTCAGTCCCCTTAAATTTATTAAGTTTTGTTTTGTAGACTAACATATAATCTATCCTGGAAAATGTTTTATATGCACTTGCTAAGAATATGTATTCTGTTGCTTTTGGATGGAATGTTCTGTAAATATCTGTTAAGTCCATCTGGTCTAATGTGTTATTTAAGGTTGGGTGTTTCCCTATTGATTTTCTGCCTCAGTGATCTATCCATTGCTGTAAATGGGGTATTAAAGTCCTATGTTATTATTGAATTGCTGTCTATTTCTCCCTTTAGGTCTGTTAATATTTGCTTTAAATATTTAGGTGCTTCTATGTTGGATGCATAAATATTTATAAATGCTATATCTTCTTTTGTGATTGGTTATGTTATAATCATGTAATATCCTTCATTGATTCTTATTACAGTCTTAGTTTTAAAGACTATATTGTCTGGATGTGTACAGGGGGAGCTAAGATGGCGGTGTAGTAGGAGGAACCTAGGCTTGCCTCAGCCCTCAAACACAGTTAGATAACTATCAAATCATTCTGAATACCTAAGAAATCCACCTGAAGACTTCCAGAACAAATGGTACAACTAGAGGAAGAGAAAAGGCCATATTGAGGAAGGTAGAAAGTGTGAAGATGTGGTTTGAGGGAGAAACAGATCACATGTGCTTCAGAGGAGAGGGAGCCTTGGTCAGGGAGAAAGGCAAAAGAGAGTGGACTACACAGGAATACACATAAGGAGAACACTCCCCCAAAGCCATTAGCTGGAAAAAATAAAAGGGGCTGATTTTTGTGAGGTTTTGTAACTAGTAGGGCTCAAAGATTGGAGTTTTAGAGGATCCCAGGCTTGACTGGGATAGAGACCTGAGGACAATGCCCTGTTCCTGGAAAGGAGGCAGGCAAACAGCCCTGGGACACACTGCACAATCTGAGGATCACCTAAGCGTGATTTGCATGGGGAGAGACTGTTCTTAAATTTTGGAGTGCATCTGTGAGAGGTGGCATTGCCTCTCTGGGGACAAAAGAACTAGTGGCTGCCATTTCCTTCCCCTGCCCCTCAGCATAGACACAGAGACACATGCTGAGTGCAGCTAGCCTGGACACTGGTTGTTTACCCTGCTTTACTCCAAATCCCATAACTCTGCACTCTGGTGCAACTGTCGTTCGGGGTAAAATATGCATCAGTCCCACTGTGGCAAGACCCTTTCCCAAAGGACAGCACAGGTCCCCACTACACGAGGTCCCTGAAGTTTGGAATTTTAAAAGTTAGCAGGCCTGGCTGGAATAGAGCACAAGGTGCCTTGCATTGTTCCAAGCAGGCAAGTGATCCAGAGACAGATAGTGTGAAAACAGCAATCTGAAAATTACCTGTGATGCATGAGGGGAAATTATTTGCTCCTCTGAAAGTGCTTCCCTGAGAGTAGCAAGCACGGACTCACCTCCCCAGCAAAAAATGAACTGGCTGGCACCATTTCGCTCCCCTGCTCCTCAGCATAAGCCAATGTTGGTAAACCAACACTGGCTGTCTAACCAGCTTACACCAAGTCCTGCCTGCCTGCATTCCACTGGTACTGCCTTTCTTGGGCAAGGGTGCCTAAGTCCCAATGCATGGGGCCCCTTCCCAAGAAGACCACCACAAACCTCCACACACACCACATCTACTGACCACAGAGTTCTACAAAGTTCAGTTATACCGGAAATAGCATCAGGTCCCTTTTGACAAACAGACAAGAGCGCACCTAGTTAAAACTCACCACACTCTGGCCAAGGTCCAAACGCTCCCCACTGCAGGCAAGGAGAACCCCTGCAGATGACTGACCTGAGGGAGAGAGCAACCAAAACACAGCAGCAGAGTGCATGCAGCACACACCAGAGACACTTCCTGAAGTGCCAGGTCCTGGACATTATATGACTCCTTCTTCATAAAGTTATACTCTCAGGAGAAAACATAACAGGTTTTTCTAACACACAGAAGAAGACAGAGACCTAGACAAAATACTAAGATGGGGGAATTCATTACAAAAGAAAGAAAAATAAAAGGTCATGGCCAAGGATCAGATATAAGTAACATGCCTGATCCAGAATTTAAAGCAACAATCATAAGGAGGAGCTGGGCTTGAGAAAAGCATAGAAGACATCAGGGAGATCCTTCCTGCAGAGAAAAAAGAGATAAAAAACAATCAAGCCAAAATGAAAAATACAATAACAGATTTGAAACCAACTGGATGTAATGACCACAAGGTTAGAAGAAACAGGAATAAATAAGTGATATAGAAGATAGAATAGTGGAAAATAATGAAGCTGAACAAAAGAGAGAAAGAAATATTTTGGAACATGAAAGTAGACTTAGGGAGCTCAATGACTCCAACAAACATAATAACATGTGTATCATAGGACTCTCAGAAGAGGAAGAGAGAAAAGGGGTGAGAAGGTTTATTTGAGGAAATTAAAGCTGAAAACTTCCCTAATCTGGGGAAGGAAATAGAATTCCAAATCCAGGAGGACCAGAGAACACCCATCAACATCAACAAAAGCAGGCCAACACCAAGACATATTGTAATTAAACTTGCAAAATATTGTGATAAAGAAAAAATCTTAAAAGCAGCAAGATAAAAGAAGTCCCTAAGTTACAAGGGAAGACTCATAAGGCTGGTGGTAGATCCCTCCACAGAAACTTGGCATTCCATGTGCTGAAAAGGAAAAATCTGTAGCCAAGATATCTTATCCAGCAAGGTTATCATTCTGTATAGAAGGAGATATAAAGAGCTTCCCAAACAAAAATTAAAGGAGTTTGTAACCACTAAACATGCCCGGCAAGAAATATCTTTGAGTGGGAAGGAAAGAACAAAAGTGACAAAGATTACAAAGGAACAGAGAAAATCTCCAGAAACAATGAAAAAAAAAAAAAAAACAATAAAATGTCACTGAATATGTATCTATTAATAATTATGCTGAATAGAGAAACATTTATCATGCAAAAGGACATCAAAAGAAAGCTGGAGTAGCAATACTTACAGCAGACAAACTAGATTTTAAATCAAAGACTGGAATAGGAGATGAAGAAGGGCACTATATCATAATAAAGGGAACTATCCAACAAGATCTAGCAATTGTAAATATTTATGCCCCCAACTGGGGAGCATTCAAATATATAAAACACTAACAAACATAAAGGAACTCATTGATAATAATACAGTAATAGTAGGGGACTTTAACACCACATTTACATCAATGGACAGATCATCTAAGCAGAAAATCAGCAAGGATGATGGCTTTGAATGACACACTGGGCCAGATAGACTCGACAGATATATTCAGAAAATTCCACCCTAAAACAACAGAATACAGGGGTACCTGGGTGGCTCAGTTGGTTAAGCATCTGCCTTCGGCTCAGTTCATGATCCCAGAGTCCTCCCTCTCCTCCATGTTCATGCTCTCTCTCACTATCTCTGTCTCTCTCTCTCAAATAAATAAATAAAATCTTAAAAAAACCCAGAATACATATTATTTTCAAGGACACATTGAACATTATTCAGAAAAGATCATATATTGGTTCACAAAACAGGCCTCAACAAATACAAAAAGATACAAATAATACCATGCACCCTTTCTGACCAAATGTTCTGAGACCTGAAGTTAACCACAAGACTATATTTGGAAAGACCACAAATACATGGAGGTTAAAGAACATCCTACTAAAGAATCAATGAGTCAACCAGGAAGTTAAAGAAGAAATAAAGAAAAATACATGGAAACAAAGGAAAATGAAAACACAATGTTCCAAAACCTCTGGGATACAGCAAAGTACAACATCCATTCATGATGAAAACCCTCAACAAAGTAGGGATAGAGGGAACATACCTCGATATCATAAAGGCTATAAACAAAAACTGACAGCTAATATCATCCTCAATGGGGAAAAACAGAATTTTTCCTGTTCAGTCAAGAATTAGACAGGGATGTCCACTCTCTCCACTGTTATTTAACATAGTAATGGAATTCCTAGCCCCCGCAATCAGACAACAAAAAGAAATAAGAAGCATCCAAATTGGCAAGGAAGAATTCAAACTTTCACTATTTGAAGATGACATGATACTCTATGTGGAAAACCTTTAATAATTCACAAAAAATTGCTAGAACTGATACATGAATTCAGGAAAGTTGAAGGATACAAAATTAATGTACAGAAATCTGTTGCATTTTTACACACCAAAAATGAAGCAGCAAAAAGAAAATCAAGAACTTAATCCCATATACAATTGCACCAAAAACCATAGGATACCTAGGAATACACCTAATCAAAGAGGCAAAAGATGTGTACTTTGAAAACTATGAAATGCTTATGAAAGAATTTGAAGATGACACAAAGAAATGGAAAAATTTTCCATGATCATGGATTGGAAGAACAAGTGTTATAATGTCTTTACTACCCAAAGCAATATACACATTCAATGCAATCCCTATCAAAATATCAACATCATTCACAGTGCTAGAACAAACAATCCTATAATTTGTGTGGAACCACAAAAGACCCCGAATAGTAAATTCAACTTTGAAAAAGAAAAGCAAAGCTGGAAGCATCACAATTCTAGGCTTCAAGTTATATTACAAAGTTATAGTAATCAAGACAGTATGGTCACTGGCACAAAAACAGACACATAGATCAATGGAACAGAATAAAAAAACCCAGAAATGAACCCACAACTACATGGTCAGCTAATCTTCAACGATGCAGGAAATAATATCCAATCGTAAAATAAAAAAAAAAAAAAACAAAAACAAAAAAACCACCTCTCTCTTCAACAATTGCTGTTGGGAAAACTGGACAGCAACAAGCAGAAAAATGAAATTGGACCACTTTTTTATACCATACACAAAAATATATTCTAAATGGACTATAGACCTAAATGTGAGAAAAAAATATCAAAATCCTACAGGTGAAGACAGACCATAAAATCTTTGACATCAGTCATAGCAATTTCTTACTAGATATGTATCATGAGGCAAGGAAAACAAAAGCAAAAATAAACTGTTGGGACTTAATCAAGATAAAAAGTTTCTAAACAGCAAAGGAAAAAATCAACAAAACTAAAAGTCAAACTATAGAATGGGAGAAGTTGTGTGCAAATGACATATCTGATAAAGGGTTAGTATTAAAAAATATATAACGAACTGGGTGCCTGTGTGGTTCAGTTGGTTGAGTGTCTGACTCTTGATCTTAGCTCAGTTGTCCATCTTACTGTCATGAGTTCAGGCCCTGCCTTTAGGTTCCGTGCTGGGCCTGGAGCCTTCTTAAAAATCTATCTATCTATCTATCTATCTATCTATCTATCTATCTATCTATCTATCATTTATCTTATAAAATTTATAAAACTCAACACCCAGGGGCACCTGGGTGGCTCAGTTGGTTAAGTGTCTTGCCTTCAGCTCAGATCATGATCCCAGGGTCCTGGGATCTAGCCCTGTGTCCAGCTCCCTGCTCAGTGGGAACCTGTTTCTTCCTCCCCCCTGCCCCTCCTCTCTGTTCGTGTGCTCTCTCTCTCTCTCAAATAAATAAAATCTTTAAAGAAAAAGTCAAAAACCAAAAAACAAATAATCTGATTAAAAATGGACAAAAGATATGAATAGACATTTTTCTGAAGAAGACATACAAATGGCTGATAGACACATGAAAAGTTACTCAACATCAGCATAATCAAGAAAATACAAATCAAAACTACAATGAGATATCACTTCACACCAGTCAAAATGGCTAAAATTAACAACACAGGAAATAAGAGATGTTGGTGAGAATGTGGAGGGTGTGGTAAGAACCCTCTTACACTGTTGGTGGGAATGCAAACTGGTACAGCCACTCTGGAAAACAGTATGGAGATTCCTGTACAAGTTAAAAATGGAACTACCCTAGGATCCAGCAATTGCACTACTAGGTATTTACTCAAAGGATACAAAAATGTTGATTTGAAGGTATATGTGAACCCCAATGTTTATAGCAGCATTATCAAAAATAGCCAAATTATGGAAAGAACCCAAATACCCATTAACTGATGAATGATAATGATGACATTATATATATATAATGGAATATTACCTAGCATTAAAAAAATGAAATCTTACTATTTGCAATGAAGTGGATGGATCTAGAGAATATTATGCTAATCAAGTCAGTCAGAGAAAGACAAATACCATATTATTTCACTCATATGTGGAATTTAAGAAACAAAACAGATGAACTTAGGGGCAAAAAGATAGGCAAACAAGAAAACAGACTCTTAACTATAAGATACTGTAGGTTACTGGAGGGGAGGTGGGCAGGGGGATTGGTTAAATGGGTTGTGGGTGGGTATTAAGGAGGGCACTAGTAGTGGTGAGCACTTGGTGTTGTATTTAAGTGATGAATCACTAAATTCCACACCTGAAACTAACATTACACTGTATGTTAAATAACTGGAATTTAAATAAAAACTTGAAAAAAAAGTTATATGTACAAGTAAAAAAAGTCTAAAAGGCTATTTTGTCTAAGTACATATACAACAGATTTTGTTTTTGTTTTTATTTTTTTGTTTGTTTTGTTTTGCAAGGAATATTTTTTCTATCCCTTCTTTTTTAGTCTGTGTGTGCTTTTATATTTAAAGCATGTCTCCTGTAAGCAATATATAGATGGGTCCTGAATTCTGTTTGTTTTATCCATTCAGCCACTCTGTCTTTTGATTGGGGAATTTAGTGCATTTACATTTAAAGTAACTATTGATAGGTTTGTACTTGTTTACATTTTGCTAATTGTTTTCTGGATGTTTTGTAGTTCTCTGTTCCTTTCTTTTTATCTTGCTCCCTTCATTTGTGGTTTGATGACTTCCTTTTGTGGTATGCTTATATTCCCTTTTCCTTATCTTTTGTGTATTTACTCTAGGTTTTTGCTTTGTGGTTATCAGGAGGCATAAATATAACAAGTTATATCTACAGCAGTCTATTTTAAGTTGATTAAAAAGACAAGTTTTTTCCCCATTATAAAGCCCTTCTCATATTTTATGTTTTTGATATTTTATTTCAGTTTTTTATGTTATGCATCCTTTAACTAATTATTCTAATCATAGTTATTTTTACTGCTTTTAACTTTCATGCTAGCTTCATAAGTCACTAATCCACTACTTTTACTATATATTTACCTTTCTGGTGTGATTTATTCTTTCATATGTGTTCTTGTTACTAATTAGCACCATTTCCCTTCAGCTTAAAACAGTACCTTTAATATTTCTTGTAGGGCTGGTTTAGTGGTGATGAATTCCTTCAGCTCTTGCCTGTCTGGAAAATTGTTTATCTTACCTTGATTTCTGAATAATAACTTTGATGTGTGGAATATTCTTGGTTGAAAGTTTTTTTTTTTTTCTTTCAGTAGTATGAATATATTATGACATTCTCTTCTTGTCTGCAATGTTTATGCTGATAAATCTGCTGCTAGTATTGGGGCTTCCCTTGTACTTAACAAGTTATTTTTTATCTTGCTGTTTTCAATATTCTTTCCTTGTCTTTAACCTGTGACATGATAATTATAATGTGTCTTGGTGTGGGTTTAAGTTCCACTTATTTGGAACTCTAGGCTTCCTGGATATGGATGTCAATTTTCTTCCCCATGTTAGGAAGACTTTCAGCCATTATGTCTTCAAATAAGATTGTTGCCCTCTTCTTTATTCTCTTTTTTGGAGCCCTATGATGTAAACATTAGTCCTTTTGATGTTATCCCATAAGTTCCTTAAGCTATCTTCACTTTTTTTTCATTCTTTTTTTTTTTTAATTTTTTATTGTTCTGTTAATCCCCATACATTACATCATTAGTTTTAGATGTAGTGTTCCATGTATTCATTGTTTGTGCATAACACCCAGTGCTCCATGCAGAACGTGCCCTCTTTAATACCCATCACCAGGCTAACCCATCCTCCCACCCTCCTCCCCTCTAGAACCCTCAGTTTGTTTTTCAGAGTCCATCGTCTCTCATGGTTCGTCTACCCCTCCGATTTCCCCCCCCTTCATTCTTCCCCTCCTGCTATCTTCTTTTTTTTTTCTCTTAACATATATTGCATTATTTGTTTCAGAGGTACAGATCTGAGTTTCAACAGTCTTGCACAATTCACAGTGGTTACCAGAGCACATACCCTCCCCAGTGTCTATCACCCAGTCACCCCATCCCTCCCACCCCACCCCCCACTCCAGCAACCCTCAGTTTGTTTCCTGAGATTAAGAATTCCTCATATCAGTGAGGTCATATGATATATGTCTTTCTCTGTTTGACTTATTTCGCTCAGCATAATACCCTCCAGTTCCATCCATGTCGTTGCAAATGGCAAGATCTCATTCCTTTTGATGGCTGCATAATATTCCATTGTATATATATATATACCACATCTTGGCTCCTTCCACAGTTTGGCTATTGTGGACATTGCTGCTATAAACATCGGGGTGCACGTACCCCTTTGGATCCCTACTTTTGTATCTTTGGGGTAAATACCCAGTAGTGCAATTGCTGGATCATAGGGTAGCTCTATTTTCAACTTTTTGAGGAACCTCCATACTGTTTTCCAGAGTGGCTGCACCAGCTTGCATTCCCACCAACAGTGTAGGAGGGTTCCCCTTTCTCTGCATCCCTGCCAACATCTGTAATTTCCTGACTTGTTAATTTTAGCCATTCTGACTGGTGTTGTTTAATTCTACTGCCTTGTCTTTCTGTTTCATCTAGTCTGATGTTAAACACCTCTAGTGTATTTTTCATTTCAGTTATTATAGTCTTCAGCTCTCTGACATATTTAATATTGTCTTATATTTTTCATTTCTTTGTTGAAGTGCTTCCTGTGTTCGTCCATTCTTCTTTCCAGTTTGGTGAGCATCTTTATGTCCATCATTATGAACTTTTTATCATGTAAATTACTTATCTCCATTTCTTTAAGGTTTTTTGTTATGAGGTTTCATTTTCTTCTTTTATTTGGAAGAAATTCTTCTTTTATTTCTCTGTTTCTTCATTTTGCTTGACTCTCTGTCAATACTGTTGACTCTCTGTCAATACTGTCTACTGTTTCTATACAGTAGATAAAAACAACCACCTCCCCCAGACTTGAATAAGTGGCCTAGTATAGTAGATGAATCTTATCATTCAACCTTGCCTAAGCTCTTCATTGTCTCTCAAACCTTTGTTCTTGTCCAAGCAGCCTATCATACTTTTATAGCTCCCAGTAGCTGATGATGTGCCAAGACTTGTCAGCATCCCAAAGGGGAGGAACTCAGCACCTAGATTCAGGCTGACTGGAAGCCAGACCTTCAAGCATCAGCTTTTAAAAGTATGTAAATATATACAGTCTTGTGTAACTGCAAGTGTGAACCCCACTGGCCACCAGAGCCAGGTGATCTGGAGGTATCTTCTGGGTGGCAGTAACAAAATTTGGGGCTCCAAATGAGTGTATAAGCTCTTTTCTGGGTGATATTGGCAAGCTGGAGAAAGGCAGGGGGATAGTGCCAAGAAGATGCCCATAGCCTATGTTCCTTGAGAACAACTCCATAGGACACTAAATGTATGCCAAATCTGAAGCCTGCCTCTTAGGCTAAAGCTTCAGACCAGTCAAAGAGGCCTTCACTGAAAGACTGAGGGATAGCCTAAGTCTGCAGTCTGTGAACTGTCCTGGGGATGGTAGTGCCCCCAAGAACTGTCTCTCTGATTGCCACAGTCCTGTGAGACCCAGGAATCCAAGCCCTACCCATGGTCACCAGAGCCAGGATATCAAAGAGTGCATGTTTTATATGTAGCAGCCATGAAACCTGATGCACCAAACATGAAAATAGGACACTTAATGTGTGTAAGCTCTCCTCCAGGAGACACTGGCCCTATGGAGCATGGCAGAGTAAACATGAAGATAGCACCCATGCTCTAACATCTCTGGAAAGGATTACAGTCAGCCCCTAGATGTGTGTTTAATTAGAAACCTGCTCCTCAGGCCACAGTCATTATGATAAACTAATAGGCCTCCATAAAAAGGTGAGCTCTGGGTCTATTCCCTTTTGCTATGGCCTGGGGGTTATAGCTGCTTAAGAACTATTTCTCCATTGGTTATAGTCCTGTGGGATGCACAAACATAAGCCCCATTGGACTCCAGAGCCATACAATGTGGAGGTGTTCCCTGGCAGCAGTCACAAAAATCAGAGTATCAGAGAATGGTATGAGCACTTTCTAGGTGGTACTGATTATTATACTCCTGTGAGACCAGGAATGCAAGCTCCCCTAGCCTCCAGAGCTAGGCAATCAAAGGTATTCCTTAGGTGGCAGCTGCAAAAATAAAAAGACATGTATAAAGGCTTCCTCATGTGAGATACTGGTGCCCTATGTGCTCTACATAGATGGCACCTGCCAGTTTTAGTCCCCAGAAAGCATTCCAGCAGACTCTTAGATGTGTGTGTTAAATTAGATGCCTGTCCCTCAGGTGGACACTTTAATATAAGCAGATGAGCCTACTTCATGTTAAGTCTGGGTGTAATTGCCTGCCCCTGATCTGGGCCCTCAGGTAGGTGAGTCTGAGCATGCTAGCCCTTAAAGAACAGTTTCTCAAATCGTTACAGTCTACGGGTCTTGGGATGTGAGCCCCATTAGCTTCCAAAGTTAGATGTTTGAGGAGATTATCTCTCAAGTGTATGTCTTAAAAGTTGGGATGTTCCTCAGGCAGAAGCTCCAGGTTTTGAGTTCCCTCTCAGTTGTGGGTAACCACACTAGGGGTGGGGTTTATAATCAGATTGTGTTCTAGCCTCTTCTATCTACATCAATGTGGTTTTCTTCTCATTTTCCCAGTGTGTAGTAATCAGTCAGCAAACCTTTAGGTTTTTTAAGAGAAAAATTTCAATATGTAGCTGTAGACTCCGTGTGTTTTCAAAAGGAGGTGAATTCAGAATGTTCCTACATTGCCATCTTGAACTGGAAATACTTGTTTTTTTCTAACTTCTTGAGATACACACTCAGATTTCATCATTTTTTTCTCTTGTTCACTAGTAATTTAATTTCACTAATTTCCATCTAAATTCAGTTTTAGTCATGTTTATTTTCTGTATTATTCAGTTCAAAATATGCCCTTTGTAATTTTTTTTTCTTTGAGCTATCAACTATTTAGAAACACACTGATTAATTTCCAAACACTTGGAAAAATTTCTAGTTTCTTTTTGGTTTTGAGTTTTACCTTAATTCCACTGCAGAGAACTTTGTAATTTAACTTGTAATTTGCCAAAATTCACTTTATGACTCATTATACAGTCAATTTGATAAATATTATCTACATACTTGGGAAAACTATATATTCTGTTGTTAGGTATAGTATTCTACATTAACTAGGTTAAGGTTGTTAACTATGCTGTCCAGTGTAGGTTAAGACCTATAATTAAAACCCAATATCACTTGCTGCCTTGACATCTGTGGGAAACTGGGATGGCCTTGAGTGGCCTAACAGCAAGTTCCTCTCTCTACTAGGCTCTGCAGATAAAATCCCCAAACCAAAAATAAATAAATAAAAAAAATTGCTCCTTATGAAACAGACCAGGTACAGTTCTTGCTTATCCCTGAGTAGAGTTTTAGTTCCCTGCCAGACTACAGAATTATTCAAGTAAGCCAACTACATCTTCGTCCAGGAACCAGAGGGCACTCCACTCTCTGATTACTACAAAACCTGCCTTCCACCATCCCTGCTTGTTCATTCTCTGGCCCTGTATATGTGCAGTGTGTTCCTCCCCCAGGCTGTGAATATATGTTATATGTCACTGACAAACCACTATTAATCTCATCTTTCCAATGTTAAGTGTGATGTGTTTGGCCATCCCCATAATCCTAGGGCAGTAACTGGGTGAATCAGAAATGATTCAAACAAGTGACATCATGAACAATATGTCCCAACCATGACTGAGGACACCTGGTCAGCTTTAACTAATTGTTTTCGGCTAAATAACTGGTGCCATGATATACTGAAGCTGCCTAGGGTGGAACCACAGATTGCTGGCAGGCTTGTGCTTTGGCCTGCATGACACTATGTTATCCTTGCCAGGTGTTTCCTTATCTTCCCACTCTAAAATTCTCTTGTCCCCAAAACAAGAATTGTTGTTAATTGGTTATAAGCCAATGTGTCATGCTGTCAGGTTTAGCCTGTGTTTGGTAGGTGGTCTCTGAGACTCCTACCTAAAGACGTAATGACAATACAGTGCCAAAACTGGTCAGTTCTTCATCCTCCTTACCAAGGGTTATGCTCCAGCCCAGCTCTCTGGTCACTGTTAAGCCTAGTGACCATCACTGGCAGCTTGAGGAAACCGTACAGATATTATTTGTGATTGTACACCTCTGGAATGGGCCTGGAAAGGCCTTTTGTGAGTTTTCCAGAAGGAGACCACCATTCTGGAGAGAATTAAGCATGGCACTCTGGTTGACTAATAGCAATTTTTCTTATGGCACTGCTTCCCTTACTGCTGTCATACTCATTCTGATCCCCAAGTGTATCAAGATGCACATCCATAGGGGCCCATGGTCCAGGCACTGATGAAAAAAGAAAAGCAGAAAGAGCATACGGCACTTAATTACTCTCCTTTTGCAACCCCCCTAGACAATGTGGTTGAGCTTTGCTTAGCATTACTATTTGCCAGCAGGCTAAAGGGCTAATATTGTAATCATGGAGCTTAATGGTTCCATTCATAGCCAAAATTAATTTACTGGATATGGACCCCAACTCTAGAGAGATTGACTGGCACTCACTGGAGAAAGAAGTAGCCATCTACAAAGCAGTCCACAGGGTTCCCACAACTGGGAGGGAGGAAGGAAGGGAAAGAGGAAGGAAGGAATAAAGGAAGGAAGGAAAGAAAAGAAGGAGGAAGGAAGGAAGGAAAGAAAGAAGGAAAGAAAAGAGGGAGGTAGGGAGGGAAAGGAACTGTTTTTACTTCACGACACTTCTGACACCAAATGAGTGAGGAATTTTTCACACACCAACCAATTCTGACATCAACTAGGTGTTCCACAATTCAATTCTGATACTAACTAACCAGAATTAGAGCAGAACCCACAGGTTAAGGGCTCAGTTCCACAAGACTTCCATTCCTGATGCCAGTCACAAGTCCCAGGTTACCATGTGTACTTTTGAACAACCAAATGTGCTTTGGAGTTCCCATAATCCAATCCTCAGGTTTGATAATTTTCTAAAATGGCTAACAAAACTTAAGAAAACATTTTACTTATTATAATTAGTTTATTTTAAAAATACAACTCAAGAACAGCAAAACGGATGAGATGCATAGGGCATAGAGCTTCCATACCCTCTCTAGGCACATTACCTTCCCAGCACCTTTATATGTCTATCAAGCTAGAAACTCTCTGAACTCTATCATTTAGAGGTTTTAGTGGCAGTTTTATTAAGTAGGTATGATTGATTAAATCACTGGTAATTAGCTCAACCTACAACCTCTCTCCCCTACCTGGAAGTCATGGGGTGGGGCTCAAAGTTTCAACCCTCCAATCATGCCCAAAAAGTCCGAAGCATTTTGGCAACCAGCCCTTATCCTGAAGGGGCCCCTACCCACCAATCATCTCATTAGCATACAAAAGACCCTCTTATAATTCTGGAGATTCAAAGGATTTTAGGAGCTGTGTGCTAGGAACCAGAAACAAAAACCAAATGTATATTTCTTATTGTATCATAAGAGGAAAAAAGAAAAGAAAGAAACCTGGATACAAGAGATAGAAACAAAAAGTCTGAAACAGAGATCCATGGTTTTGCCCAATTGACAATCTAAAATTTAGTAGAATAATTTATTAATAAAAAAGATAAGAGGGTACAAAATAGTTTTGTGTCTCTACAAAAAAGTTCAGAATTAGCTTTAACATCCACTGAAATGTACTAATTGGCAACTTTAGTGTCTATCTTTGATTAATACTGGGCTCAAATTACACTATACAGGGGGATTCCACTAAATTTAAACAGAGTATCCCCTGTAATCTTAGGGGAGTATCTGTATATAAAATAGAGGACAAATAGGAATGCCCCCCCCTTTTTTTTTTGCTTACACACTTTTTTAAAATTTTATTTTAATTCCAGTATAGTTAACATACAGTATTGTATTAGTTTCCGGTGTAAAATTTAGTGATTCAACAACTCCATATATCACCCAGTGCTCCTCACAAGTGCATTCCTTTATCTCCATCACCTATTTAACCCTCCCCCACCCAACTCCCCTCTGGTAACCATCAGTTTGTTCTCTATAGTTAAGAGCCTCTTTCTTGGTTTGTCTCTTTCTTTCTTATTCTCTCTCTCTTTTCCCCTTTGCTCATTTGTTTTGTTTCTTAAATGCTGCATATGAGTAAAATCATATGGTATTTGTCTTTCTCTGACTGACTTACTTTGCTTAGCGTAATACTCTCTAGTTCCATCCATGCACTTGCAAATGGTAAGTTTTCATTATTTTTTATGGCTGAATAATATTCCATTATATATATATATATATATATATATATATATATATATATATATACACACACACACACACACACACTACATCTTTAACCATTCATCAATCGATGGACACTTGGTCTTTTTCCATAAATATCCCAACTGCAGGAGGGGGTGGCTTCCCTGTCTTCAGTCTCTTGCTATGGCGCTGGAGAAGTTCATTCCTCTTTCAGATTCTTTGGCTACCTGAGAATCCTCTTGTGATCAACTTAGTGAACATCAGTACAGTTTACAGATGGCATGGCTATCATTAGACATGAGTAAGCTCAGTGGAAAATTACTGGTTTTCATTTTTTTAACCAGTAGTTTCCTGATAAAGGATGGGACGCAAGGGTTACCACACTTGATTGAACTTTAGGCAGGCATCTTATCACTGGATGCCTTTGCCAACAATTGGACCACCATACATTTTTACAAAGTCTTGGGCCATTGCCAAAGAGTTGTCCTCTGTATGGGTTGAATTGTGTCCCCTAGAAAAGTTATATTGATATCCTAAGTCTTAGTCCTTCAGACTGTGACTTTATTTGGAAATAGAATCATTATAGATGTAATTAAGGTGAGATCCTGGTGGATTAGGGTGGGTTTCTAATCCAATATGTCCTTACAAGAATACATCTAAGTAAAGACACAAACAAAGATCTAGGGAGAATTTCATGAGAAGATAAAGGCAGAGACTGGAGTTATGTTGCCACAAGCCAAGGAAGGTCTGGGGCTACCAGAGTTGGAAGGCAAAAACGGATCCTTACTTGGAGGCTTCAGAGAGAGCACAGGGCAGCCAACACATCAATTTCAGACTTTTACCCTCTAGATTTGTGTGGGAATAAGTTCCTGCTGTTTTAAACCATCCAGTTTGTGATACTTTGTTACAGTACCCCTAGGAAACTGAGACATCCTGTTTGGACTGAAGAACTCTTGAAACATTTTTGCCTTACAGATATTCAAAATAAAAACCAAGGTAACATGCCTTTAAAAACATTAAGACCTTAATACAAGATCTCACCAAGATACTCCTTATTCTCTACAAAGTTCCAGTGAGTAGTTGTAATGACGAAGGCACTTATTTCAATTCTCAGAGCACACAATGCTATGGTCTTGAAGAAGGTGTTCAGTGGAACTTCTACATCTCCTATAGGCCCCAGCAGCCAGTTTAATTGAAAGGCATAATTGGCTCCTCACCACACTCCTATTGAAGTTACAGAGTTGCACATGGACCTCTAGTTGGGTGTCATTATTGCCAGATACATTGATTAGCTTAAATTTACAGCCCCTGGGAAATGCACTCCTTATACCAATGCCACACACATGGCCCTCAATTGCTTTTATTGATCATAAGTTCATTTTTGATAACCACCTTACACTGTGACTCTCTCCTCATTGAGTGCATACTTAATTTCCTAGGAAGACACTTACACTACTACCCAAAATCTTATTCATCACCAAAATTTAAATTGATATGAAGGCATCAATAAGTCAATTATAGCTTAAGGTCTAACATAAAGGACTGACATCATGTGCTGCCTTGACATCTGGGGAAGACTGTGAGGGCCTTGACTAACCCATCCACAGGTTCCCCTCCTTACTAGGCTCATAAACAACTCTTCTTATCAAATGTGACCAGGTACAATTCCTGTTTTTTCCTGAGTAGCAGGTTTCAGTTCCCTGTCAGTATAGAGAATTATTTTTTAAGATATTATTATTATTATTTTCTACAACCAAAATTCATTTATATATTTACCTACCTACTTATACTACCTGTTATGCTTTAAAAAAAACTGCATTCCATATTTTTATCTGGGACCAATTTAATTTTACCTGAAGAAGTCTTTGCTACTTCTTTTAGTAAGTCACTTGACAGTGAATGATCTGACCTTTTTTTGGTCTAAAAATATATTTTTCTTCATATTTCAAGGATATATTTGCTGAATATAAAATTCTAGTTTGGCCATTATTTTAACACTTTATGTCATTTTACTGTATTCTGGTTTCCAGCATTTCTTTTAAGTCACTTGTCAGTATTATGGTTTCTCATTTGAAGGTAATTTTTTCCTAATTGTTTTAATGGTTTTCCTCTTTGCTTTTGTTTTTAACAATTTCACTGTGGTATATGTCTAAGTGTGGTTTTATCTCCAATTCATCTGCTTGGGGTTTGTAGAGCTTATTAAATCTGTGTCTTGATATCTTCTGCTGATTTTGGAAAATTCTTAGCCATTATTTCTTCAAATATTACTTCTGACCTGTTCTCTCTTCTAGAATTCCAGTTGCAAGTATCTATCATTTTCACCATGTCCCATACATCCTTTATACTTATTCCCATATGATTCATTTTTTTGCTCTCTGTGCTTCAGCCTACATACTTCATATGACTCTCTTTCTATCTCATTAATTCTATTGAACCTATTTATTTTATTTTTAAAAAAGATTTTATTTATTTATTTGAGAGAAAGAGCAGGAGCAGGGGTAGAAGTAGAGGGGGAGGGAGAAGAAGGCTCCCCTGCTGAGCAGGGAGACTGATGTGGGACTCGATCCCAGAACCCTGGGATCATGACCTGAGCTGAAGGCAGGTGCTTAACCTACTGAGACACCAGGTGCCCTGAATCTATTTAGCTATTTATTTTAATTATCACATTTTCAGATCAATAGTTAACATTTTATTCTTTTTATAATTCTTCCTGATAAAAATCTCCATCTTTATATCTGTATTCTTAAACATACTAACCACCATTATTTTCATGTCCTTGTCTGATAACTTGATAACTCCAAAAATGGGGATGTTTGTGAACCTGTTTCTATTATTTTTTTCTCTTCATTTTGTTTCTTGGCATATCTAGTACTTTTTGGTCAAATGCCAGATATTGTGACTAGATGTGTATAGAGGCCCTGGATCCTGTTCTATTTTTCTAGAGAAAATTTACATAATATACCGTTATACACTGGTAGGCAGATAAAGTGGCAGTAAATCTTGGCATCCATGTTCATCAGGGATATAGGTCTGTTATTCTCCTTTTATTGGAGTCTTTGTCCGGTTTTGGGATCAGGGTAATGCTGCCCTCATAGAAGGAGTTTGGAAATTATATATAAAGGGCTGGTATACAAGATCTATAAAGAACTTCTCAAACTCAACAACCAAAAAACAAATAATCCAGTCAAGAAATGGGCAGAAGACATGAACATACACTTCTCCAAAGAAGACATACAAATGGCCAACAGACACGTGAAAAACTGCTCCACATCACTTGCCATCAGGAAAATACAAATCAAAACCACAATGAGGTACCACCTTACACCAGTTAGAATGGCAAAAATTAACAAGACAGAGAACAACAAATTTTGGCGAGGATGTGGAGCAATGGGAACCCTCTTACACTGTTGGTGGGAATGCAAGCTGGTACAGCCACTCTGGAAAGCAGTATGGAGGTTCCTCAAGAAGTAAAAAATAGAGCTGCCCTAAAACCCAACAATTGCACTACTGGGTATTTAACCCAAAGATACAGATGTAGTGAAAAGAAGGGGCACATGCACCCCAATATTCATAGCAGCAATGTCCACAATAGCCAAATTGTGGAAAGAGCCGAGATGTCCTTCAACAGATGAATGGATAAAGAAGATGTGGTTCATATATACAATGGAATATTACTCAGCCATCAGAAAGGACAATACCTACCATTTACATCGACATGGATGGAACTGGAGGGTATTATGCTAAGTGAAATAAGTCAGAGAAGAACAACTATCATATGGTTTCACTCGTGTGTGGAATATAAGGAATAGCACAGATGACAACAGGGGAAGGGAGGGAAAACTGAATGGGAAGAAATCAGAGAGGGAGACAAACCATGAAAGACTCTTAACTTAGGGGAAAAAACTGAGGGTTGCAGATAGGGAGGTGGGTGGGAGGGTGGAGTAACTGGGTGATGAGCATTAAGGAGGGCATGTGATGTGATGGGCACTGGGTGTTATAAACAACTAATGTATCGTTGAACATTATGTCAAAAACTAATGATGTACTATATGTTGGCTAATTGAATTTAAAAAAAGTGGTAGTAAATCATATTAATCAAATTAGGGATTAAGTTGGCTTGAAACTGAGTGGCAGGTTTTAAGTTTAGACTACCTCTGTTTTACTTCTTTTCCTAGGGAATAGTCCTCTGGGGGTCCAAGTGAAAGTATGGGGTGTTTATCAGGATCCTCTGTCCTTGGCAAGTCCTGAACTATTTTTAGTTTGTCCTTAGGTAGTCTCCTGCCTACTCTACTATTGATCTCAGTTAATGGCATCCCTATTCACTCAGGTTTCCAAGCCAGAAATGAGACTAATATTGGCATCCACTTCCAAATCCAAATGATCACAAAATCTTTTTGATTTTACATGATCAATATCTCTAATCTGGTCTTTTTTCTCAATCTTCATTTTTACTTATTTTGAAGTACTTATCATCTTCCTTAAACCAATCTTTTTCCACTACAACTCATCCTTTACATTGAAAACATTGCATCTTTCTAATAAAATAATATCATCTCTACATCCCTGATTAAAAGCTTTGTAATTACTCCATTTTTGACAGATAAATCTCTTTATCACAAGCCTTCACAATCTGTCTTCAAACAATCTCTACAGTCTCAATAATCTGCTACTCTCCCATATGCACCCTCTACTCCTGTTATATAATTTCTTGTAATTGTATGCCTTCGATTTAGTATTCCCTCTAATGGTTATTTAAAGAAGTTCCTTTTCTTTGCTGGCATCATTCTACTTTCAAGACCTAAATCAAAGAGTGTTTCTTTAGTATGAAATCCTCCCTCCTACCATAAATGAGGTTAATTGCTTTATCTATGGTGGTTACATAGTACTTCCTTCAGAGTCTCATAACATTAATTTTTGTAAGTCTCTTTTCATTTTCAAAACTGTCTTTTTTAGTAGACCATAACTTAGTCCAGGGCAGACGTCCAGTCTTATCATATTTCTATTCCCAGCACCTAGCATAGTGTCTGGCATATAAAAAAAAGCTTAGTAAATTTGTATTAAGGGAACTACAAAAACTAAAAAAATGACAATGCTCATTTGACAAGAATGAAATGAAACTGATGTAGCAATTTATTTCTGTTGGCTAATTTAATTGGTAAAATCTTTGTAATGAGTGCCATAATTATGTTAAAATTGACTTAGTAATTCCACTTCTAGGACTTTATTCTCAAGAAATAATTCTATCTATGCTTCACTTACTCTGCATCTGTGTGCGTCTCACCTGCAACCTGCCTCACACTCCCACAAACATCTCCAGCATCACTGCCCTGGTCCACATGGCATGGAGATGAAAGCAAGTAAGTGGAATGCTAGGTGACCATGTGAGCATCTACCCACAATGCTAATGGGGACCCTGAACAGGGCTGCAGGCACTGCTAGAAGGCTGCAACACTGGGCTTCTCTGTATCCCATAGCAACAAGAGCTTGCTCAAGAAATTTGCCTCAGGGGGGAAAATGGTATAAAGATCCTCCTTGGGATCTCATTTTACTTACAAACCTTGTAAGTTGGAATTCCTAATGAAGAACGCCTCAAAGAAAACCAAGAAAAACCATGTGCACCTAAGGACACTGAATGGACTTTTTTATAAAACACTGACAGATTTGCTGTGCATCTCTGAAGTGAACTAAGAGATCTATGACCTGAACATGGAGCTTTACAAGAATACTCAGTATCCTGAGTATATTGGAAGATAACTTTCTGATGAACAGATAAAGCATGCAAAAGCCATGTTACAGAAATGCACTGCATGTGAGGTATTTTTTTAAAAGAATTTGCCATGTAACATTGTGTACATTTAAGGTGTACATCATATTACTTTGATACATTTATGTATTACAATATGATTTCCACTGTAACAATATTTATCACATTACATAATTATAATATATTGTCTATATTCACTGTACTATACATTAAATCTCTATGGTTTATTTATTATTTGTTATAAATCTGTACCCTTAAACCCCTCAGTCTTATCATTGTCTATATGTATCACACCTTTTTTTATCCATTCGTCTGTTGATAGGCATTTGGGTTGTTTCCGTATTTTGGATATTGTGAATAATATTGCAGTAAGCATGGAACGTCCCAGCAGACCTTATGAAATGTACCACCTATAGTGTTTGTTCAAGGCAAAGAAATGCAGTTCTAGCAGTGATTAATTGGTTGTGGGAATTGCTGATTTTTGACCCCCTGATTAAAAAGAAGATACTATGCAAAATGATTTCAGGGAGCTTAAGATTAGACAGCTCATCATGGACTAATGCCATGATATCTGTCTTGCTCTCAAATGTGTGTAGAATCAATAAGGAGGCACTCCATATGGAAATAATGGAATACAAAAAGGAAGAATGAGAAAGGACTTGAAAGTTTGAGCCCAATGTTAACTAAGTTGATGAAACAAATGAAAATGAAAAAGAAAGGAAATCCCTTCATAAATGATGACATCTCCCCCAAGAATTACCTGTTGGGTAGAATGAGTGAAGATGATTTAGATGATTGTAGTGGATTTTTTTGAAGAGCACATACCGGAATATGAATGTGAACTACAAGAAGCAAAAGAGGACTTGGAGACAGAGAGAGGAGGCAACAAAAAGGAATCAAGTTTACTTGTTATAGAATGCAAAGGAAGTAAATTTGTGAAGCATTAGCTCTGCTGGTAAATTATTTGGAGGAGGGGGGAGTTTAACTGTTGCTATAGAAGTCTGTACTGTGTACTGTGTTTATACATGAACTGTGCTTTAAAAAACAAAAAATAATTTTGAATGTTTTAAATAAAAAATCTTTGTGTAAGATGATATATTCTATAATTTCAGATACTTCCAGAGAAGGTTAAAAGGAAGAATGCTAGTAAAAGGACAAAGTGAGACACATTTTATAAAATTTAAACTCTTGAGTGTATTGCCTGCTATTTTGCTAATTAGATGTTTTGTAGTTTTTTGATGTATTTAAACATAATTTCCTATAGATGAAAGATTTATCAAGTCACTGTTGTTTCTTCTCAAAAGAGAAAAATATTAAAAGCAAAAAAAAGAGGCATCAAAATCCTCTGTAGTGTTATTTAAATTAGTAAAAATTATGATGCAACCTATATTACTAAATTTAAGAAAACAGCTTAATAAATTATTGCATTGAGCATTATAAGCAACTAAACATGCATTAAAATTATAATTTTTAAAAACTGTAAAAACACTGAACACTATTCATGATATAATATTAAAAGTGAAAAGGAAAACAAGCAATGATGTATTTAGTATAATTGCAGCTATGTAGAAAATATATATAATTGTAAAATGTACAATAATGAAAAGTATCATTTTAAGTTAATATATGTAAATTTAAAATACTTGACATTTTAATGTAATACCATATTTTAATAAAAATGATAGTGATTATTAACAAATTTGAGATACATAATCAAAATCATTATACCCACTTTCTAAATGATAGATTATTATACAATAATGAGATATTATAGAATAGGTCTTCCCTAATAATTCTCACTAAAAATGATAATCAATGGAATTTTGTTAATGCAATATGTTCTGTTAGTAGAGAGATCATCATAGTAAAATTATTATTCATATCAAATATACTATTGTGAACATCAAAAGATTAAGAAAATGAAATAACATTGTTTTCTGAATGAAATTTTGGGAATTCACATTTCCTGATGCAGTTTTGTTTCTGGAAAATGTGATTAGAAACATCATAGAATTCTCTCCAATGATGAAAAGATTGCTGAGAGAGGGGAGTGTTGATATGAAAATAGTCTTCTCCTTATATATATTCATGAATTGACAAGTTAAAATGCAAAACTAACAAGAGAGATTCTATTTTTCATTAGAAAGATAATTAAAATGCATGTAGCTAGAAAATGAATAAGAAGAAATTCAACATCGTACTTAAAATGTTCTGTAGTTAAGTGAAAGACTTCACCATTTTTTATTTTTTTAATAAGATGTGTAAGTTTCAAACCAAGTCAAATTTGAGATCAAATTTTAAAAGTCCCCTTTTTAAAAGATTTCCATCTGAAATATCCATGTTCTCACTACAGCACTCTAACTACAGTAGCTGCCAGTTGCTGCTCTTGTCCTATAAATTATATTGATTGAGTGATGTGTCAGAAAGAACAGGGCTATGGTTCCAAGTATGTGGTACACAGAGATTAGCTAACCATTTAAGAATGTTAAACAGTCATTAAATATATTTGATTCTGCTGAGGTTCATAAATTTGTAGTTTTGAAAAATAATAAGCCACTTGTGCACTACTTTGTCATACAGAAGTCTCTATCACAGCTTCCAAAAGGAGTCTCTACACCACTCATGATTGTCTTCTTTGCTTAAGGCAAATGTAGAGATTTTTAAAATGTTTCTTAGATAAGATGGCCATTTCTCTTTTCATGGTTTATTTCCAGAATAAATACTTTCAATAGATATCTCACTGATTCTCCCCTACATTTAATATTTTCCCCTCCTGATCACAGCCAATAGTCAATAGTCTTCAGGATGAAAAAAATTTTTTTCTTGGTATATTTTTGTTTAAAAAGTGAAGAAGGTAGCGGGAGGGGAAGAATGAAGCGGGGGAAATCGGAGGGGTGGACGAACCATGAGAGACGATGGACTCTGAAAAACAAACTGAGGGTTCTAGAGGGGAGGGGGGTGGGAGGATGGGTTAGCCTGGTGGTGCGTATTGAGGAGGGCACATTCTGCATGGAGCACTGGGTGTTATGCACAAACAATGAATCATGGAACACTTCATCTAGAACTAATGATGTAATGTATGGGGATTAACATAAGAATAAAAAAAAGAAATTAAGCAAACACTTTATTATATGTTAATCATAAAAACCAAAAAAAAAAGTGTGTGTGTGTGCATATGTGTGTGTAAAATCATATATATAATCATATATATCATATATATCAAACTACAACCTCTGTCCTTTTAATCAAGCTTAACACACACACACACACATACCACCACCACCGCATCAAAATGTTTTTAAATAACTCAAAACTAAATACACAATATTAAAATCTAGAGCATAGTATATTGATTTTGCATTTTGTCCCTAACATAGTGCTTAGGAAATAGTGTACAATAAATGTGGGTGAAATTAATGAGTGGCCCACAATATGCTTACTTGAATCCTCATAATATAATACTTCATTTATACACTTTTATGATACATACAATATTTTGTTCTGCATTATGCTAGTTTTCTGTTTTCATATTCCCTGCCATTAAGGCAATTACTTATAATGGGAAGAACACTGTGTTAAGATTTAGACAGATCTGAGTTGAAATTCAGATTCTACCACTTAACTACCTGTGTGACTTTGGTTAAGCTCTATCATCTCTTTGAGCCTCAATTTAATCAAGTGTAACATAGGTATAGTTACACTTAGCTGATAAAACTTTAAGAAATAAATAAGATGAAATTTCACTGTGCCTCTATAGCACTTTAGTAGTTTACAAGCTGAATTAACATACTGAAGTCTTTTAACCTAACTCTTGAAACTTTTTTTTTTCCATTCAAATGAATCAGGCTGCCGGGATAACAGAACTTCTAAAATAGCAACCATTTTAGCCATTTTCATCATCATCATCATCATCATCATCATCTACTAAGAACATATTATGTGTTAGGTACTGTGCTAATTTAAATGTTTTACATTGATTATCTCATTAAATTACCTCACAAAAATCTTATGGGGTAGGTACTGTTACTGTCCCCAATTTTTTTAACTAACATTTTCTTTGTCCCCAATTTTATAAATGAGAAAAATACAACACATGGAAGTTCAGCAATGTGCCAAGGTCATAGCTAGCAAGGGGCAGAGGTAAATTTTAAATATCAGGCAGTGATTCTCCAGATACAATACAGTACTAATTTCCCACTGTATTAAAAAGAACTCATTTTATTTGGAGATTTTAGTTAGGAAAGTGTCATATAACCTATAATACTGTGGTAATAAAATGTTATTTTGCACTAATCTTAGTTACACTAGACTGTGAGATCTTCAAGAGTAAAAGTATTTCTTTGAATCACAGATCTAAGAAGATATTTGACATATAAATACTTGCTGAATTAATGCCATTGAGGCAACCAAACAATAAACAAATGCAATGTTGAAAATGCCACTTTCATAAGGAAATGAATCAAGAGAAAAATTAAAAAAAAAAAAAACAGACGAATATAGGGGAAAGGAAAAGAAGAGAGGGAAGGAAACCATAAGATACTCTTAACTATAGAGAACAAACTGAGGGTGGATGGAGGGGAGGTGGGTGGGGGATGGGCTAAATAAGTGAAGGGTATTAAGGAAGGCACTTGTGTTGAGCACTGGGTGTTATATGTAAGTGATGAATCACTAAATTCTACTCCTGAAACCAATATTACACTATATGTTAACTAACTAGAATTTAAATAAAAAATTGAAAAAGAAAAAAAAATCAAGACCACCTGAATTGGTATAGCTATCTATCTTAAAACCTATTTTTCAATATAATTCTGGTATTATAAAGGAAGCTTACAGACCTGGGCTCCCACAGTTGATTTCTCATGGCAGATTTTCATGAAATTAAAAGTGAAAAAACAACTGTATAGGCTTTATCATTTTGAAGACAAATGAAATTTGGTGGTGTAGCAACACACTGATCCAGAGCAACAAACTTGTTTGCCTTTGCATTCATCCAAGAAATATTTGTTGAGTGCCTACTATATGCCAGACACTGCTCTGGGTATAAAGGATACCATGTCAATAAAGAAAGACAAAGTTCTTACCCCATAATATTTATATCTAGAAGAATGCAAACAATATACAGTATACAGATATAAGATATATTGTCATATACTGGTAAACATTAATAAGAAATTAAAATATCCCAATTTGATAGAGGGTGACTGTGGGTACACAACTTTACAGAAAGGTAGTAGATGACATTGGTATTGAAATTGAAAAGTACCATGTGCAAATACAGTGAAGCAGGGAAGAGCTTAGCCTGTTCAAGGAGCAGAAAGCATACCATGGTGGCTCTAACAAAGTAAAATGAGTGTGAGAGAGAGACATAAGGTCAGAGAGGAAGAAAGGTACCATAACTTGTAGAATCTTATAAACCACAGTAAGGACTTAAGATTTAATTTTAATGACAGAATTCATTCATGGATTTAAAAAAAAAAGTTTATTCATTTATTTTAGAGAAAGAGCATGTGATTGGGGGAGGGGTAGAGGGAGAGAGAGAATCCTTGAGCAGACTCCCCACTGAGCACAGAAACCAATGTGGGGCTTGATCCCAGGACCCTAAGATCACAGCCTGAGCCAAAATCAAGAGTCAACCACTCAACCAACTGAGCCACCCAGGCGCCACTTCATTGATAGATTTTATTTTATTTTATTTTATTTTGTTTAAAGATTTCATTTATTCATTTGACAAAGAGAGAGAGAACACAAGCAAGGGGAGCTGCAGGCAAAGGGAGAGGGAGAAGCAGGCTCCCCTCTGAGCAGGGAGCCCGATGCAGGGCTCGATCCCAGGACCCTGGGATCATGACCTGAGCTGAAGGTAGACGCTTAACCGACAGAGCCACCCAGGCGCCCTCACTGATGGATTTTAATCAAGAAAGTGTTATTACTATTTTAGAACTTAAAAGAATTTTCAAGGTTATTAGAAGATAATAATTTTAATGTAAAATTTAGCAACTTCCTGAAACAAATCTAAGCTGACTGCACATTCTAAGTCAAAAAAGTTTCCCAGAGCTCTAGAAAGAGATAAATAGTACTGTCTGGTTATAGAACCTTCAGAAAGATCATTAAATATATTTTATTGCCATACATCAAGTGTTGTAGGGATGTGATTAAAGGCAGAAAACTTGTTCAAATAAAATAAGACCTGTCATGAACCTTCATTCATGCCTTGAACCAAGCATTTTTTTAATGTAGTTTAAAACTCTCAACAAAGTAGGTTTAGAGGGAACATACCTCAACATAATAAAGGTCGTATATGAAAAACCCACAGCTAACATCATACGCAATGGGGAAAAACTGACAGCTTTTCCTCTAAGACTTATTGCTAATTTTAAAATTGTTTTCTATCTATTTTGTAATTTATCCGTTCCTTTTTTTTCTAGCTCTCTTCCCTTGTGATTTGATATTTTCTGTTTCTTTCTCCTTCTCTTTTCTTCTAGGAATCCTGTAATGCATATACTGGCAACTTTTAATGGTATCCTATAAATCTCTTAAGATATCTCCACTTTTGGCTTTTTTAAGTATATCAAATCTATGCTTTATTAACAAGAATTAATGAACTTTATGTTCTTCTAGAAATTTAGCACTATTATTCTTAAGTAAGAAGTACTTCATGTAAGTTTGCTTACCTTAATAATGTGATCATTTTTCTTTTTTCTTTTTTTGTATTTTTTCAACTTCTCCAAATCACCAGAAAGAGTAGATTAGTGTATTTCTTATTCAACCTAAAGAAAAATTACAGACCACAATTAATGTTCCAGCTAAAGAAAAAAAAAGAGGCAAATGTGTTTTTAATTAAAAATCTAATTATAAGGACAATATCAAAATGCAAGTCAGAAGAATGCCACATATTAGAAAAATTGATCTTAGTTCAAACATCACCTACTTAAGGAGACATTTCTAAAATTACTCCCCACTTTCTGGCATAGCTATTCTTAATTACATCATTCTATTTTGCCTTCTTCATTTCACTTATCACAAAGAGTTACTAGTTAATGTCTGCTGCCCCCATAATATAAATCTTTTTTTAAAGCTGGGATCTTATGTGTTTACCAATCTCTTCCCAGTTTCTAGCATAGTATCTGATTATTACCAGGGGCTCATCGATATTCAATACATGTTGTTCACTCTATCCACAAATATTAAGCACTCAGTAATATAAAATATAAGGAATACTCGAAGAGGGGTAAAACATGGTTCCCATACTCCAAGCACTTATTTTCTAAGTTGACATCTTCAGTGAGGCATGGGTGTAAAATACCTGAGAATATATTCAGTATCCAGGAGGTCTGCTTACAACCAGAAAAGGGAAAAGGGAATGAATGGTTATAGCTATAATCCAAAGAGGCCCCTACCTAACTGCAGGAAATACAATTTCTATTTGAAACTCTCCTTATCTGGAAGTGGAGAGATCTCCATATCCTCTAAGGGTCAGCTTCAAGTGCTGGTCCTTTATAGCAGGCATGTTATATACATATATACATATATATATATATATATATATATATATATATATATATATACACACACACACACACATACATATATACATTATATATATGTATGTGTATATATATATGTATGTATGTATGTTTCAAGTTTTTCTGCCAAGTGTTTGGAGGAAGAGGAGCTCAATTTATAGATTATTCAGATGAAAGCAGATCAGGGGTCTTAATTATTAGAGTAGTTCACTCATGCTTTTAGGGGCACAGTAGCATCGATTTGGGCCATATATATTCTAGTGCTTGCCTGAACTTAGGAAGGACATAGATTATTATTGAAATTGACACACTTATGTCCATTTCCTGGGTTCTGTGGAAAAAACAACCACTAAACCAAAAATCTATTGATAAAACATGTCTGTCAATTTTACCTATTTTAGCCAAGTACCTTCAGCATTAAGGTTTCCTTGATGTTGTAATGGTAACCAAACACATCACGTTTTCAAAAATGCAGATTTCATTTTCAATATCTAGTTTGTGGCTTCTTTTCTCCCCCACCTACACTCCACAACTTATTCCACAATCTAATTAAGAGAGAGAATCAATTAAGGTGGTTCATCATTATTTCAGGCAACATTCTCTATCTTAGCAAAGATTGACCATTATCATTACAAAATACACATCTGTGTCAAACCATGGAGAATTATGTTTCAGTGCACTTACAACCATAAAGAGAAAAGCACTGAATACTTTAATATTCAGCCTCCTTACAAGAATCCTGAAATGCTCTGCTTCAAAGGCAATCATGTGATAAGTTCTCAAACTAGTCAAAAACAGAACTGGCTTAAAATATTTCGTTTTAAATAAGGCACATATTCTTCTCTGCAGTTTTAGATTTTATTTCCCTTAGTCCAGAAAGCACAGACTCAACCTGGTGGTCACACAACCAGCCTGGATGGGCCTTGCTAAAGCTGCATGCCAAAATGTGTGATAGCTTTGCAGCACCGGGAACGGACAGGCCATTAAGACCATTAGGCAGATTGGGACTCTGTGCAGCTGTCTGGATGTTGCTGGAATTGCTGCACTCTTTGTCACAGATTTATGCTGCCAGAGGGACTACAGACCTGCTTCTTTAAATACCTTTATTTCCTTTTATGTGAATTTGATCTGTGGGAATTCAGACTTTTGAGAGTAGTCTCATCTGGAAAAAACACTTTCAAATGCTTATACTCTAATATTTTTATGGTAACATGAGCAACTCAAGTTTTCCTCATGGTCACATATAATGATGTTCTAAGCCACTTGTTAAAAGATCATTTGAATCCTTATGTTCAAGTCCTTTGCACACTCAATTTTCCTTATTAGCCAAGTGTTCTGTATGCATATTATGCATTTTGACCTTAGGAATTCTGTTTGTGCCTATTTTTGCTTGAGCAGGTTTTTGAACACTGAATATCAGAAAGGGTATTCAAAAATTAATCCAATTTTGTAGAGCATAACACTTAACTTCCTACCTGTTTTGATTACTGTTAATGGTCAGTAACTGTCTTTTCTTTTTCAAATTTTAATTATATGCTATTTGTTTAATACATGTATTTTAAATTGACAAGTTGAGTTATCATTGTCATCCTCATCTTTATAATTAAACTGTCAAATGCATAATAAATAGCTTACATCATTTCTGGGCAGTTTTAGTCATTTGGATGATAATTTCCATTCCATAAAGACACTGTTGATGAACTTCAAGAAATAATCTACTACACTGTTCCTAATAAAGATGAAAGTTTCTGTTTCCATACCAAGTCAAGTGACATGATATACAAGGACATGTATATGCCCACACCATCCATATGCACATACATTGCCTGTATTTCATAGATCATAATAAAAGTTAAAAGTTAATACATTTTTAAATAATCAGAGGTGTCATAAATATTCACTATGTAGGATATCCTCAATAGGCTGTCAGCCTGCTGTAGATTACTCTGCAGACACAGTGTAGCCTTACTTAAAGATGGGTCTCTTGAGAGCAATAGAGACAAACTGGAAAGTAGGAGGAAACAAAATTAATACAAAATGCATCAGCATTTTTTGCATCAGCAAATTTCATGATAATTTTTTTCATCTTGTAAATATTTGGGATAAGTCAATTTTTTTTCCAACTTTCCTTCACTAAAACTTACCTAGATTTTAGAGGTCAATGTGAAGAATACCAAAGTTCTAATACCTACTTTTAATAAAGTCTCATTCCAGTACATTTAGAGTAGTTCTATTGCATTTCAAATTCAAGTCGCCAATATATTTAGTGGATTTAAAACTGTAACACTAGGTGCAAATGGAAAAGAGACTATAAAGGATTTAAGCAAGATCCCGACGGGCTCTGCATTAAAATGGCCAACCTTCTGACTATAAAGAAGCATTAGTGCAATGATTCACAAGACTGTGAAATACTATTATTCTTGAATCTACAGATTTTTTGTCCCTTTTTTAAAATTGAACTCAAATTGTGCAAGACTGTTGAATCACAGATCTGTACCTCTGAAACAAATAATGCAATATATGTTAAGAGAAAAAAAAAGAAGAAGATAGCAGGAGGGGAAGAATGAAGGGGGGAAATCGGAGGGGGAGACGAACCATGAGAAACGATGGATTCTGAAAAACAAACTGAGGGTTCTAGAGGGGAGGGGGGTGGGAGGATGGGTTAGCCTGGTGATGGGTATTAAAGAGGGCACGTTCTGCATGGAGCACTGGGTGTTATGCACAAACAATGAATCATGGAACACTACATCAAAAACTAATGATGTAATGTATGGTGATTAACATAATATTTTTTTTTTAAAAATCAAGTATTTGATATTTTGTTTGATTTTCCTCTCTCTAATTTTAAAATATAAACAGTAGTCTCTAAGCAATCTCTTCCATTCCAATTCCAATGTTGTTTTTATTTTTCTTTTATCGTAGCATGAATTTAGAGCTAGATAAAAAAAAAATCACTTCAAGAACCAGAGTGCCAGTTGGGACACCTGGGTGGCTCAGTCAGTTGAGCATCTGCCTTCTGCTCAGGTCATGATCCCAGGGTCTTGGTATAGAGTCAGGCAACAGGCTCCTTGCTCAGCAGGATAAAATAAAACCTTAGATTTTATTTATTTATTAGAGAGAGAGAGCACAGAGGGAGAGGGAGAGGGAGAAGCAGATTCCCTGTTGAGCAGAGAGCCTGATGCAGGGCTCGATCCCAGGACACTGAGATCATGACCTGAGCCAAAGACAGATGCTTAACTGACTGAGCCACCCAGGCGCACCTAAATAAATAAAATCTTAAAAAAAAAAATAGAACCAGAGTGCCAGCATTACACAAATATTCCTCTCTTTGACCTTACTAACATTCTGCAATGAAGGGTGCTTTGTTTCCTAGAGCATTTTGGTTAAAAGCATTCTAGGGATTAAAACTTCTCATATATGAATCTCTGGTGGACTTAAAATATGTATTATAACAACATGCTGCCAAAAATATCCCCCAATGTCTTCTTTGCAAATGTCCTCATATAAAAAATTAGAGAAAAACTATCACCTTACATCTCTGTTTTGTTCTCTGCAACTATATATAGAGAAAATAATGTTCTACTGTACACATACTCTCACCTCAATCACTCCACTTTTCAGTCAGAGGCTTCCAATTTAAGCATTTTCTAATTATGCTGTAAGAGGTGTACAATTTGTTTTAAAAATTAAGGCCAGGGTATGGTCATAAAATTATAAGTCTGGTAAAATATTTCTATTCATCAAAACAGTCACTAATCTTAGAAATATGAGTAGAATCTTTGAGAGAGGCAGAAAAAATGTTTCCTTCTCATGTCAGCTCAGAGCAGGGTCGTGAATAAGCCCATTCTCCCATACAATAGTTAGCAAATCAATTTAATGAAATATTTATCATAAGAACAGTGTTTATACATTTTCAGACAAAAATGTATTAAATATGGGATGCATTTCTGTTGTCATGTGAATACCTGTTAAATGCTAGGTATCTAGACATATTATAGCAAAAACTATTTCACCTACTAGGTTTTTGTTGTTCTTGTTACCAGTCTCCAAGGTAGTAAGATATAGGAATTTTAATTAAGCTGGCCTCATAATGTAGATTGGTTCTGAACATTATTTCAAAAACATTGTAGAGTAAGTTAATTTTCACTATAACATGTCTGATACAGCCATATCTCGGTACTAAGTTATCCTAAAGGCACTCTCTTAGACACGTACATATTTTCTCTTTCTGTCTCTGTGTTTCTCCCTCTGTGTCTCTTCTAGTACATATTCGTGAATATTGGCTTATTTATGAAATATCAATTTAGGATTTAAGTAATAGAGAATAAAGAAAATTTGGGTGACTGTATCCTCTTAAGACAGGAAAAGACCCACAGAAATAATCCAATTTGTTAACATCTAGTAAGATGAAGCAGATTGTACTTTGAAAATATCTTCACTTTCACTGAACTTCTATTATAAAGGCAAGATTGTTAGCTTCTATTCTTTGCCAAAGATGGGACAGAATTTGGTATGTTCTTGAATCAGTTTTTGCAAGCAAAATGTTCTCAGTGTTTCACTACTTTTATTGAATAATAATGAGAGGGCATTCATATAGGAATATTATACCACTGCTGCACTATCTGTATTAACTCTTTCCCATGGCCTTTCCAGTTTTGTGAAAGAACATTCACTGTGGTATGGAAAATTGCAATTCTACTGATGCACACTATGACCTTGGAAAGTATTCTTACTTCTCTGAGCTTCACTTTAAGTGTCTGTAAAAATGGCCTATCTCATAAGGTTTCTGTGTGAGGAATAAGTTAAATAATATATGCAAAACACCTAATAGAGCATCTGGTATATGTTGGGAGCTCAACATAAGTGCCAGGTTTCCTAATATTTCCTCTCCACAGCCCCACTCCTTCCTTTAGGGGGAAAGATTTACAAGGAGATATTGGCACTGACATCTTCAGGCCTCTTAGTAAGTTATACCATATATTTGTGAAAAGATTGGCTACAGTGAAAGAATGAGGGTTCTGTCTGAAGCACAAGGCTTTGACCAAGGTTTCTCACCCTTAGCACTATTGACATTTTGGGGTGGATAATTTTGTTGTGGAAGGTATTTGCAGGACCTCTGGCCTCTACCCACTAGATGCCAGTAGTATCACCCACTTACCCCCCAGATGTTACAACCAAAATTGTTTCCAGACACTGGTAAATGTGCCTTGCAGGGCAAAAACAAACAAATAAACAACCTTAATTAAAGCCACTGCCTCAAGCTAATATAGGGGTAGAAACTTCAACTAATGAGTGCCATTGATTAACCAACTGGGCTAAATCATATACCTGTGAATTCATGTGATTTAATGACTCCAAAATTATTTTTAAACAATATAGTTAATGTAATAAGGTGTTTTTTTGGAAAATTAACTCTTAATTCTAAAAACATAGTGCTAATTCTAAGCCACACAACTTTGCTCTATTCTCTATTATCCACACTCTTATTGTAGAAAGCTATTTTACAAATACAATTTCATAGATGATTTGGTGGAAATTTATAAACATATAACCCCATTTGAAAAAAAAATGTCAAGGTGTATGACGTATAGAAGTTGCATTTTGATTCATCTAGATGAGATAGTTAAAGGAGCAATCTAGGAGTGAATCCACTATAGTATAAAAGGAAGATACTTTATTTCCATTATAATAATCATGTAGCTTTAATAAATGTAAATTTTTCCTCAGGGGTATATAAAATATAATGATTCAGAGGGGTGGGAAGAAAGCTTAAAATAAAAGAATTAGTCATGATCACATTAAGTCTTCTCTTAATCTTACTGTGAATTACAGTGTAATTCACAAATACACTGTTAATTGCCAGTACTGCCTTCATCTTTTTTATAAAAATAAATTGTTAAAATGGAAAAGAAAGAAGAAAACAGCAAAGGGGGCCTTTGTAGAGTATAAATTCTATACCCTGACAATTCAAACAATTGAGTGAAGAGTAAGATAGCTGTCAGAGAAATCCAATCCATAAAGTCAGAGTATCTCACAGCAGCATATCATTCAATTGCCCTCTACATAGGGGCTGGTACAGTCAATGCAATAAAATGAAACTTACACTTTCGTTTGTGAAACATGCAGCAACTGCCACTAAGCTTCAGGTATGACAGTTTCCAAAGTGGCTTTTGGATATACTCAGGACCCTGTGTTGTTAGCTGGTGGCCCCTCATGACAGCTGAGCAATTCTCTACTTAAACAGACTCAAGTCCCATTGAAGCAGAAAAGAGGAAAGGTTTTCTTTCTTTGCCTGCATCAGAGTATTACTCTGTGAATACAGAAGCATTTTCAAAGGTGTTTGTGAATATCTCCCCAACAGCCTTTATCTAACATTCATCTCCCTTCAACTCTTTGCACCATAGAACAAACTCCTCTAAAAGTCCATTTTTCTTCAAACTTGGCTTTGTGTAACAAATTATTCTCCTTCCTCTTTTCTCTCCCTTAACCACACTTTCCCTCTCTCCATCACTGGTTTCTTCCTCCCACACAGAAATATGAAAACTACTTAAGGTTCTATCCTTGGCTTTTCTGCCTTTTTTTTTTTAAGTAGGGCATGGAGCCCAAAGTGGAGCTTAAACTCAAGACCCTGAGATCAAGACCTGAGCTGAGATCAAGAATCAGACACTTAACTGACTGAGCTACCCAGGCACTCCAGCTTTTCTACTTTTTATTTAGCATACTTTTTTTTAAAGGCCTTTTATTCCATGTCTTGAACTTTTTATCACTTTTATTTAGATGACTCCCAGACCTCTTTCTCTAGACCTAACAACTCTCCTGATCTCTAGTCTTGCATTTAATGTTGCCTACTGTATTATTCTAACAGTATGTGTTTTTGATAGCAGGTCATGATGAACACAGCTTCCCTTCTAAATCTAAGTTTCTCCTCCAACCATTATATAAATATTTCTAAAAGATGGGTCATATTATTTACTCCTTGCTCAAAATCTTTCTATAAATCCCCATATGCATCAGATAAAATGTCAAATGTCTTTGTCTGATTCTTACAGCCATCCCATGTCTGGCAGTGAGATATAGTGGAGAAGAGAGTATAATAAAAACTATTGGTTTAAAAGACCTGGGTTCAAGGCTATATTCAGCCACATTATAGCAAGAGAGTATTGACCAAGTAAATTAATGATTTGGGGTCTCAGTTTATTTACACAAAATGAATGGTTTTGAGCTAGAAGATTTTTTAAAATTCTTCCAAATTTTAAATCTGTATCAATGTGGTTCTATTTTCCAAGCTTATCTTTCAGGAAACTCACAGTATATACCCTATACGTTAACCATTCTATACTATTACTATTTCTTGAATGTGTGTATTCCCACCACCATATATTTGTCATGACTATACACTTTAACATAAATATCTCTCCTTTTCTGCCTATTGAACACTTTATCCACTCTCAAGGCCTTGCTCAAATGCTACCTTCTCCAATAAAAATGCTTTGCTTGGTCTCCCCAGCCTTTGCTTTTCACAAGTCCAGGAGTATTTCATTCATCTCTTTAGGTCATTCAACATACACTTATTTGTATTTTCATTTTGTGTGCTCACTAGTTAATTAGTGCCTGGGGGATAAAACATCATGTCTTAAAATCATGGAATTTTTATATAGAAGCAAACTCACCTTGTACTACTTCCCATCTAGTGTAGGCAGGTGTTTTGTCATATAATTCACAGACAGCAGTCCAGACAATGCTTAAATAATATCTGTGATATAGTACTCTGCCTTATGAGGCAGGCTATCTAATAGATAGAAAAGTTTAATGATGGAAAAGTTCTTTCAGCTAGTAAGACAAAACAGATTTCTCCATGACTTCTATGTAGTCTTATTTTTCGAATTGGTTGTCTGTGTTTCCCAAGTTTTCTCCTTTTTTAGTTATTGTTTCTGTCATGGGGGAACATTGCTGCTTCAACAAAAGTATGAATCATAGATCTATGGCATAGTTCCAGTGCTGTTGAATTTTTGCTCAGTTTCTCCTTTGTGTCACACCAAACTCACTACAATATCTTGATACCAATTTCAGCTCCCTACCTCCTTAGGATGATTTTCATCATTTATTTATTTATGATTATTTCATTCACTATAGGGTTCATTTATCAAATATATCAGAGATTAGGAATTTATTCTTCAAGCTCATTAATCCATCCATCCAAACATAGAGTGCCTATCATGTTCCAGGCACTGTGTTGGACTCTGAAGACAAGATGGTAACAAAACTAAACACAGACTCTGTCAGAATGAAGATCACAATATAAAAATCAAGACAGACTTTGTGAAAAAATTAATATTAAACAAAAACCTGCAATGCTAAGAATGCTAATGTTATGAAGTAGAGGAGCATTGGGCAGCATTTAATAAAAGAAATTGTCCTAGTTAGGAAGGTCAGGGAAAGCTTCTCTGAAGAAGTGATACTTGAGCTGAAATATGAGGAATGAATATCAGTTAACTAAGCAAAGCCTAGGGGAAGGAGGGAATTCCAAGCAGAGATAAAATGATATGCAAGGTCCTGGAACCAGGGAACACAAAGACATTTTGATAAACTGAAAAAAGATTAGAATGACTGGAATATAGGAAGTATGGTGGGAGTTGAGGTTGAAGAAGAAAGCAAGAGTGAAAGATTTTAAGGAATATTAAAGATTTTAGTTATATCTTAATAACATAAGAGATCATTGAATTTGAGTGTGGGGGGCAAGGTGGTAAATGATCAGATATGCATTATTTTTTATTGAGGTATAATTTACATATGGTGAAATGCTCATATCTTAAGGGTTCTGATGAAAACATATCAAGTCACAGAACATTTTCATCATGATGAAAGTTCCCTTGTGTCCCTTCCTAGTCAACCCTTAACTCCCAGAAGCAACGACTGATCTGATTTCTATCACCTCAGGTTAGTTTTACCTACTCTAGCACTTCATATAAGTGGAATCATGCAATATGCCAGCTTCATATTAGCTTCTTCGACTCAGCATAATATATTTGTATTGGGCTTTGTGTATATGTGTGTGTGTGTGTGTGTGTTATGCTCTCACTCAAAATAACATATTTGTGTTATGTCTCACCCCTGTTGTTGTACATATCAGTTTATTTATCCATTCTCTTGTTGATTAGATTATTAAAAATGATTGAAGAAAGCAAGATTCAAAGTGGATCCCTTTAGAAGGTTGTTCCTTTATTTAGTACAAGGGAAATTTTATAATAGTATGAATGGTTTATTTAACTAGAGAAGGAAGCAAATCGGTGGTTTCAAGAAATATTTAGGAATTGGTAAACAGGATTTGGTGATGGATTGGATTTGGAGGTAAAGGTGATGAAGGGATCAAGGGTAACCCTATCTTTTTGGTTTATGTATGGTGGTATGCAGAATACTAGGAAAACATGATGAGGACCATATTTCGGACATGTTTAGAAGATTCTGTGTATTCTATTTTGGTCATGTTGAGTTTGAGGTATTGTCTTTGAGCCATTCAAGTGGCAACATCAAGTAATCAACTCAATATATGCATATGTAGCTAAGAAAAGAGGTCATGATCCCCACCTGGATGCACTCCTTCACCTCCTTTTCTAGTGGGGAGAACAATTTTCATTTATTTCATGCAGAAATGGTGGCTGCCTTAAGCTAGAACACAAACACTGCAGCTTTTCTCACAGTGCCCAGACTTTACATGACTGAAATTATATGACTAAACTTTTAGAATAACCATAATAGACTTTATGCTTTGAATTCCTGGTTTCTAGGGGCTCTTGAGAACATGGATTTAAGTGATACTGACTAATTGACCTCCCTACTAGCTTTTCCCAACCTAGATAGATAGTTTTTCATAGCTATGGAAGAGGCTAACATCTTTCATCAAAAACAACAAATATATACGTACCAAAATCTCTTTACTTCTTTTAGCATCTGTTTCCTATAACAATATACTTCTGTAAAAGACTACCTTTCACATATTAATAAGTGATGGATGTTCATATCCAGTGTAGTCTGCCTTCAACAAGAAACTCATAAATAATAGGACCTATGACTTATTGAGTAGTACTCTAATGTTCTATTCAGCACCACATATCTAAAAGTACTGGATAAATATATCAAATCATGACTTTAGGCACAGGTGGGTAAGAGATATGGAAGAATAAGGGATATAATTATTTTAATGTATAAACCTCATTTATCCCATGATTAAAAGTATTTTACAAGAACCAGCAAGAAAATAAATAAGTTGTTCTAGAGAACATGAAGAGAATTCTTATTTTTAAAATACAAAAATAACAGGACATTACATGGTTCTTGAATCTAAAATGCCTATGGGACAGAAAAGAAAAAGGCATTTCAATAAAAATAGCAAGTTTTCAATATTTAAATAAAATGCCTTCCCAAAGCCTCTCTTCCTCTAAAAACTCATTAAGATGAATTGGCTCATTTGTTTCAAAGAAAATTTAAAGTGAATTAAGTTTGAAAAGTGGACTGAAATGGAACTCATACTAATGATGAAATGTGGAAATATAAATATAAATGTGAATTAAGTTCTTTGTATTTGGCACTTTATTCAATCATACTGATTCACACTGATACGAATCAGTGGTTCATAAACATCTAGCCTAATATTTCTCAAAGTGTGTTTCAGGGATCACACTTAATGCTTAATCTTGAGAGATTACACTTTAATTTTAATTAAGATTGAGGTATAATATCCTTCATTACAGTTTTCTGCTCAAATAACAACTTCTCTGAGAGGTCTGTTTTTACCTTGTGTCTAAAATAAACTGTACCCCTATCATTCTTCATCACCTATCCTGCTTTAATATATACTTCACAGCAGTTTCGTCTACCTGATATTAACATTAAATATTTGCTGCTCCTCTATGTCCTTCCCTAAAGTCTAAGCATCATGATGGCAAGGCCATGTTCTCCTTTGTTCAACATGGGTTAAACAGTATCTGGAGCACAAATATTCATTGGATAAATAAATGAGCAAATGAATAAATAATCCTGTTTATATTTGCTTAACCATATATTCCCAAAATTGTTTGATTATATATTCTTCTTTCATATTACACATATTACATATTACACATATTAACATCTTAAGGAACTGGTTCTACAGAACACCACTCAAAACTTCTGATCTTGGGTCATGATTCCAGGGTCCTGGGATCGAGTCCCGCATTGGGCTCCCTGCTCCTTGGGAGCCTGCTTCTCCCTCTCCCACTCCCCCTGCTTGTGTTCCCCTCTCTCGCTGTGTCTTTCTCTGTCAAATAAATAAAATCTTTAAAAAAAAAATTCTGATCTTGGCTGATATAATTTGGAAAAAAGGACATTGCCAGAGGCTTAGAAGGATGAAATAATCTGATTGGTGGAATATCTTAGACATCTGGAAAATGTTTAACTCCTCATGTTAGTGTTGCAACTGAGAAGAAGAAAAGAAAGACTGTTAAATGCTCCAATTAATATACTTAGTCTATATAAAAACACTTTTAATTATTTTCAAAGATTCTTTAAACTTATTAGCTGATCAAATTATAAATTATGTTATACTTGTATGCTTAAAAAAAAGTAATGCAAAAGGAGGCAGAGGCTATATTAGGCAAACATTTTAATTGTATTAATGCAGTAAAGGATGTTATGATTAAGTTATTTAATGAAAGAACTAAGCCAGTTGGCTTAGTTAATTAGTTAACTTAGTTAAGTTGGAAGGTGAAACAACATGACTCAGTTTTTGCTTATAATTTAAAACTTTTAGTCTCCAACATATAAACATTATCTTTTTTTTCTTTTTTTTTTCTTTCCAACTAAATTCACACCTAGAAAAAATTGATTAACTCTTCGAAGAATTTGAATGACAAAATTGTGGTCTCAAAGAAGAATTGCAGTCCAACTGGATCTGCTCATATTTCATTCATTTCGGTATATCTGAAGTAAACTTGTACATTTAAAATAAAGTTAATGAGGTCTTTACTTGCCAGGAGATAGAAGGGTATTTTTGCTGTATTACAAAGGCAAAATTAATATCAGCAAAAGCTCCATTCAAGGTCCAGGACATAACAAATTTCTTTCCAGCTGCTTGGAGTGAGGGTGGGTGGAGGTGAGGATGGCAGGGGAAGAAGTCTATAGGTAGTGGAAAAAGGAGACAATCACTCATAAAATTTAGTGTGTTCTTTCTTAAACTCTTGGAAAATAAGAAGGAAAAAAAAAACTATCTGATTTTCCATCTCATAAATAATAAAACTGAGCAGTTCTAGCATCTCAGGAGAAATATGTTTGACAGAGAGATAAGATAAAATAGTGATGAAGGGTTTCAACTATCTGTTAGTGCACAAAGAAGGAAACATGGTAAAAATAAGAAAGGTGTTTTCCACTTAATGCAAGGATTGGCACAACTACAAAAGTGAATAAGAAGCTACTTTTCAGAGAGGAAGGAAATTGATGATCCATATGTATTAAGGTGTGAAACTCAAAAGAAAATTTTTAAGTAAAACAAATACATTATCTCTGATCTAGCCACATTTTGCCACCAGTAATCTTGCAACCAGTGATGTGCATTGGGAGCAGATGGATGGAGTCAGGGATAGAGGCTATATTATTTGAACAGAGAAAAGTAATTGATATCTACAGAGACTGAATTCTAAAATTTGAAATATCCAGGTTTGACCTCTAACATAATGAGTACCAAATGTTAATCCATGGACCATGGTTCTGGTTAAAGCTTCTGCTCTTACTAGTCTGTGGTAAAATTATGAAAAACACAATTTTAGGAGCACCTGGGTGGCTCAGTAAGTTAAGTGTCCAACTCTTGATTTCAGCTCAGGCCATAATCTTAGGGTCATGAGATTGAGCCCCACATCAAGCTCTGTGCTGGACATGGAACCTGCTTAAGATTCTCTCTCTCCCCTCTCCTTCTGCCCCTCCCCCCTGCTTTCTCTCTCTCTCTCAAAAAAAAAGCACAATTTAATATAATCAGTTCAATCACCTGTTCTCTTTTTCAGAAGGATTGTTCTTTATCTTTTCTATTTTGTGATGTTAACATGTTCTTTCTTATATGAAACAATGATAATACTATATGGAATCGTGTTTTAAACAGTAAAATTGATCAGCATAATCAAAAGCTGGTAACCTAACTTGGTCCTCAAAATTTTAGGAGTATTTTATTTTTAACCCTCAAATTTAAAACCCAGTGCACATTCCCATTTTATAGCTTACCAGTTTCTAAGAGATTTAAAATCAATTGAGTTTTATTTCTAATGCAATTGAATAACTCTATCATCCCCTAATCAATAAATCCTAGGAGAACAACTCATCATATCATTGAATAGAGGTACATCTTTATATAGGCAGGTATTTGTTATTTACAAATGAGTCTAATTATCTTTACATGTTAATGAATGACTGTAAAATATCAAACTTTATGGGACTTCCATTTATACTAGTAAAACCATCCAAGTATCATGGCCATTTTTTGAAAAAGAAAACCAGAAAACCATGACTGAGAACCAACAGAAACAGACAAGAGAATATTAACCCATCAAAACTTCAAGAATTGGAGCTGTAAGACACATAATATTAAATAATTATGTTTAATGTTCAAAAAATTAAGGTGAGGTTTGAAAATACAAGTAGTAAGTTTTTAGTTAAAAAAGAAAAAATAGAATTTCAGAATATTTAATTTATAATTTTATAATTTAATAATTTTGAAAATCTGAATCATGTGTAATATCATTAAATGTAGCTAACAACATAGAAAAATGGAAGATAGAACTAAGGAATCATTGGTATGCCACATGGAAAGACATAGAGATGTAAAATACTCAAAAAGGGTTTAATAAATATGGAATAGGGAGTGTAATGTTTTGCCACCCATGTAATTGGAATTCCAAAAGGAAATAATGGAGAGAAAGGGTCAGAGGCAATATTTAAAGATTTAATGACTAAGAATTTTCCAGAACTTAAAAAAGAGACAATCTACAAGTTCAACAAGCACAATAAATCTCAAAGAGTTTACATAAAAAGAAATCTACTTTTATGTACGTCATAGTAAGAGTGAAGAATAATATAAAGAGAAGATTTTAAAAGCAGCAAGAAAAGCAAAGACATGACAAATTACATACAAAAACGTACAGTTATACTGATGGCTGACTTTTCAAAAGCAACAGTGGAAACCAAAAGACAGTGGAACTGTATTTTCTTTGTACTGATAAAAAATAGATGTGAACCCAAACAAACAAGCAAACTAACAAACAAAAAATGGACTCTTAAATACAGAAAACAAACGTGGCTGTCAGAGGAAAAGTGGGTGGAAGCATTGGTAAAATAAAGGGGATTAGAGTACACATTGTGAACAGCTCGAGTGATGTATGGAATTGTTGAATCATTATAATGCACACCTGAAGCTAATATAACACTGTATCTTAATTTAAAAAATAGATGTCAACCTGGAAATCTATTCCCAGGAGAAATATAATTTAAGAATGTCGGTGAAATAAAGACAATTTAGGTCTAACCAAAATATATTAAGGTTTATACTACCAGATCATCACCAAAACAAATATTAAAGGAAGTACTTCAGTCAGAAGAAAAAATATCCCAGATGGAAGCACTGAAATGCAAGAAGAATATCAAAAATGGTGGTAAATATTGACTTTATAATTATAATAATATCTCAAGGAGTTATAATATAAAAATAAAATGCACAACAGTAACATATGAGTAAGAAGGGAAAAGTGTCCTTAATGTTTTCTATGATTCTTAAATTGATTGGAAGAATTCAAAGATATTGATTAATTTAGGCATTCAAAAATTAAGTAGTCATGTTACATTTTGGGAGGTTCTCATTTAAGAAATAGTTGCAGAGTATATACATTATAAAATAGTAAAGAAAACAAAAACTAATGGGAAAATGGGACACCTGGGTGGCTCGGGTGGCTCAGGTGGTTGAGCGTCTGTCTTCGGTTTGGGTCATGATCCCAGGGTCCTGCACTGGGCTCCTTTCTCAGTGGAGAACCTGCTTCTCCCTCTGCCTTTGCCCCTCCCCCTGCTTGTGCTCTCTCTCTCTCTCTGACAAATAAGTAAATAAAATTTTTTTTAAAAAGTAATGGGAAAAATAAATCAAAAGCAGTCAAGAAAGGAGAGAAAAACAAATATAGAGGAGATGGGGCAAAAAGAGGTCAAAATATAAGATGGTAGAGAAATGTGCAAATATACCAACATTTATAATAAATTTAAATGAACTAAATAGTCCTGTTAAAAGATGAAGATCACATGCGGGGGTGAAGAGCTAAGATGGCCGTGTAGTAGGAGGACACTGGGCTTGTCTCCTCCCTCAAACACACTAGATAACTATCAGATAATTCTGAATACCCAAGAAACCAACCTGAGGACTGCCAGAACAGACTGTAAAACTACAGGAAAAGGCCACATTGAGGAAGGTAGGAAGTACAGAGACATGATTTGCAGGAGAAATGGAGGGCAGGTGCTGTGGAGGGGAGGGAGCCCTGGTTGCAAAAAAGGAGAGAGAGATCAAAGTGCACAGGAAAACCCACAAGAGAATACTTTCCCAAAGCCAGTGGATGGGTAAAAGAGAGGGACTGATTTTGATGAGTTTTTGCAAACAGCAGGGCTCAAGGACTGGAGTTTTAAAAGTTGGTAGGCTTGGCTGGGCTAGAGCTCTAAGGGCACTGCCCTATTCCTACAGAGAAGGCAGACAAACAACCCTGCAGCAGATTGCATAATCTGAGGATCACCCAAGGCACACGGGAGAGAGACTGTTCCCTCTTCTTGGAGCTCATCTATAAGAGGTGGCATTCACAGAAATATCTCTCTGGGAACAAAAGAGCCTGTGAGTGCCATTTCCCTCCCCTGCCTCTTAGCTTACGTGCAGAGACACCTGTTGAGGGCTTCTCACCCCCAACACTGGCTGTTTAGCCTGCTTGCTCCAAGTCACACACCCCTGCACCCTGGTGCTACTGCCCTTCTTGGTCAAACTTACATCCATCCCAGCACACTGAGATTCTTCTCCAGAACGTCAGTGAAGGGTCCCACCACAGGAGGTCCCTCGAGTTTGGAGGTTTAAAAGTCAGCAGACTTGACTGGGATAGAGCCCAAAGTGCACTGTGCTGTTCCAGGCAAGCAAGCAACCCAGAGATAATGAGAAAATGGCAATCTGAAAAATGCCTGAGACACAGGAGAGGAGATATTTGCTTTTCTGGGAGTGCTTCTATGAGAACAGCAAATACAGAGACCACTCTCTGGGGACAAAGGAGCTGGCTGGTACCATGTCTCTGTCTCTGCCTCACCCATCAACATAACATTTAGTAAACAGCACAGTGCCAACACTGGCTGCTTAACCTGCGTACATGAAGTCCCTCCCCCCTGCACTCTGCTAGTACTGCTTTTCTAAGACAAGTGTGCCTAAGTCCCAGTGCAGCAGGCCCCTTCTCCAGAAGACCAGCATAAACCTTTGCACACACCACACCCCCCAAATAGAGAATTCTGCAAGGCTTCACTTCTAGTGGAAGTAGCATCAGGTCTCATTTAACAAGCATACCAGAGAACATCTAGTAAAAACTGACCACACTGGGGCCAAGAACCATACACTATCCATTGCCAGCAAGGAGAGCTTCTGCAGATGACTGGCCTGAAGGATAGAGAAGCCAAAACACAGCAGCAGAGTGCACACATCACACAACACAGACATTCTTTGAAGCACCAGGTCATGGACACTATATGACCTTTTCCTCAAAAAGCCATTACTCTCAAGAGCAGGAAACATAACAGTGTTTTCTAGCATACAGAAGACAGAGACATAAGATGGAGGAATTCATACCAAATGAAAGAACAAGAAAAGGTCATGGCAAGAGATCTAATTGAAACAGATATAAGTAATATTCCTGATGGGGAATTTAAAGCAACAATCATAAAGATACTCATTGGGCTTGAGAAAAGAATGGAAGACTTCAGGGAGGTCCTTACTGCAGAGATAAAAGAGTTAAAAAACAGTCAGATATGAAAAATGTAATAACTGAGACTCAGAACAGACTGGATATAATGACCACAAGGATGGAAGAATCAGAGGAACAAATAAGTGATATAGAAGATAGAATAATGGAAAATAATGAAGCTGAGCAAAAGAGAGGAAGAAGAATTATGGATCAGGAAAATAGACTTAGGGAACTCAGTGACTCCATCAAACATAATAGCATTTGTATTATAGGAGTCCCAGAAGAAGAGAGAGAAAAGGGCGTAGAAGATTTAATTGAGGAAATCATAGTTGAAAACTTCCCTAATGTGGGGAAGGAAACACACATCCAATCCAGGAGGCACACAGAACTCCCATCAACATCAACAAAAGCAGGCCAACCAAGACATATTGCAATTAAACTTGCAAAATATAGTTATAAAGAAAAAAATCTTAAAAGCAGCAAGACAAAAGAAGTCCACAACTTACAAGGGAAGACCCATAAGGCTGGTGGTAGATCTCTCCACAGAAACTTGGCAAGTGAGATGAGAGTGGCATGATATAGTCCATGTGCTAAATAGGAAAAATATGAACCCAAGAATATGCTATCCAGCAAGGCTATCATTCTGAATAAGAGAGATAAAGAGTTTCCCAGACAAACAAAAATTAATGGAGTTTGTGACCACTAAACATGTCCAGCAAAAAATATTAAAGGGGACTCTTTGAGTGGGAAGAAAAGACCAAAAATAACAAAGACTACAAAGGAACAGAGAAAATCTCCAGAAACAGGAACAAAACAACTAATAAAATGGCACTAAATATATAACTGTCAATAATTATTCTCAATGTAAATGGACTAAGCCCTCTAATCAAAAGACATAGGACGTCAGAATGGATAAAACAACAAGTCCCATTTATATGCAAGAGACTCATTTTATTATTTTTTAAAATTTTATTATGTTATGTTAGTCACCATATAATACATCATTGGTTTTTGATGTGGTGATCCACAATCCATTGTTTTCGTATAACACCCAGTGCTCCATGCAGTACATGCCCTCCTTAATACCCAGCACCAGGCTAACCAATCTCCTCTCCCCCTTTCCCTCAAAGAAGAGGTGGGGAAGTTGGAGGGTATTACACAAAGATGGAATGATAGCAGGAAAAACCAGAAGACTTATTTTTCTTTCTTTAAAATTTAATTTAATTTTATTGTGTTATGTTAATCACCATCATCATCATTAGTTTTTGATGTAGTGATCCATGATTCATTGTTTTTGTATAACACCCAGTGCTCCATGCAGTACGTGCCCTCCTTAATACCCATCACCGGGCTAACCCATCCCCCCACCCCCTCCCCTCTAAAACCCTCAGTTTGTTTCTCGGAGTCCATAGTCTCTCGTGGTTCATCTCCCCCTCCAATCCCCCCCCCTCATTTTTCCCTTCCTTCTCCTAATGTCCTCAATGTTATTCCTTATGTTCCACAAATAAGTGAAACTATATGATAATTGACTTTCTCTGCTTGACTTATGTCACTTAGCATAATCTCCTCCAGTCCCATCCATGTTGATGTAAAAGTTGGGTATTCATCTTTTCTGATGACTGAGTAATATTCCATTGTATATATGGACCACATCTTCTTTACCTAGACTTAAAGACATCTTCAGATTGAAGGTGAGGTGTTGGGGAAACATTTATTATGCAAATAGAGATCAAAAGAAAACCAGAGTAGCAATACTTACATCAGACAAACTAGATTTTAGAACAAAGACTGCAATAAGAGATGGAGAAGGGCAATATATCATAATAAAGGGTACTATCCAACAAGAAGATCTAACAGTTGTAAATATTAATGGCACCAAATGGGAGCACCCAAATATATAAAACAATTAGAAACAAACATAAAGGAACTCATTGATAATGATATAATAATAGTAGGGGACTTTAACATCCCACTTACATCGCTGGACAGATCATCTAAGCAGAAAGTCAGTAAAGAAACAACGTCTTTGAATGACACACTGGACCAGACAGCCTTAACAGATACATTCAGAACATACCATCCTAAAGCAGTAGAATACACATTCTTTTCAAGTGCACATGGGACATCCTCCAGAAAAGATCACATACTAGGTCACCAATCAGGCCTCAACAAGTACAGAATGTTTGAGATCATACCACACATATTTTCCAACCACAGGACTATGAAACTTGAAGTCAACCACAAGGAAAAAAAATTGGGAAGGCCACAAATATATGGAGGTTAGAGAACATGCTTCTAAACAATGAATGGGTTAACAAGGAAATAAAAATAAATAAAAAGAAGAGGAAACAAATAAAAATGAAAACTCAATAGTCCAAAACCTCTAGGACACAGCAGAAATGGTCCTAAGAGCGAAGTATATAGCAATACAGACCTACATCAAGAACAAAGAAAAATCTCAAATAAAGAACCTAATCTTACACATAAATGAGATAGTAAAAGAACAAATGAAGCCTAAAGATAGAAGAAAAAAGGGAAATAATAAAGGTTAGAGCAGAAATCAATGATATAGAAACTGAAAAAAAATAGAACATATCAATGAAACCAGGAGATGGTTTTTTGAAAAAATTAAAATTGTTAAACCCATAGCCAGACTTATCAAAAAGAAAAGAGAAAGGACCCAAGTAAGTAAAATCACAAATGAGAAAGGAGAAATAACAACCAACACCACAGTAATGGAAACAATTAGAAGAGAATATTATGAAAAATTATATGCCAACAAATTGGACAACCGGGAAGAAATGGATAAATTCCTAGAAACATATAAACTAACCAAAACTGAAACAGAAAGAAACAGAGGACTTGAACAGACTGATAACCAGCAAAGAAATGAAATCAGAAATCAAAAGTATCCCAAAAAATAAAAGTCCAGGGCCAGATGGCTTTCCAGGGGAATTCTACCAGACATATAAAGAAGGGTTAATGCCTATTCTCAAACTGTTCTGAAAAATAGAAATGGAAAGAAAACTTCCAAAATCATTCTATAAGGCCAGCATTACCCTGATTCCAAAACCAAAGATTCCACTAAAAAAGAGAACTACAGGTCAATATCCCTGATGAACATACATGCAAAAATTCTCAACAAAATACTAGCAAATAAAATCCAACACTATATTTAAAAGAATCATTTACCACAGTCAAGTGGAATTTATTCCTGGGATGCAAGGTGGTTCAATATTTGCAAAACAATCAATGTGTTATACCACATTAATAAAAGAAAGGATAAGAACCATAGGATCATTTCAGTAGATGCAGAAAAAGGGTTTGGCAAAGTACAACAACCATTCATGATAAAATCCCTCAACAAAGTAGGGATAGAGGACACACCTCAACTTAAGAAAGGCCATATACATAAAACCCACAGCTAATATCATCATCAGTGGGGAAAAACTGAGAGCTTTTCCTCTAGGGTCAGGAACAAAGCAAGGATGCCCATTCTCACCACTGATGTTTAACATAGTACTGGAAGTCCTAGCCTCAGCAATCAAGCAACAGACAGAAATAAAAAGGCATCCAAATCAGCAAGGAAGAAGAAAATGTTCACTATTTGCAGATGACATGATACTCTATACAGAAACCCCAAATGAATTCACCAAAAATTTACTAGAGCTGATACATGAATTCGTTAATGTCAAGGATACAAAATCAATGGACAGAAATCTGTGTTGTTTCTATACACCAATAATGAAGCAGCAGAAAGAGAAATGAATCAACCACCTTTATAATTGCACCAAAACCCATAAGATACGTAAAAATAAACCTTAACAGGCTGGGGAGATGGGGTAATTGGATGATGGGCATTAAGGAGAGCACGTGATGTGATGAGCACTGGATGTTATATGCCACTGATGAATTATTGAACACTACATCTGAAACTAATGATGCACTATATGTTGGTTATTGAATTTAAATTAAAAAAAGAATAAACCTAAACAAAGTGGTAAAAGATCTCTACTCTGAAAACTATAAAACACTGATGAAAGAAATTGAAGAGGACACAAATAAATGGAAATACATTCTATAGTCTTGGGCTAGAATACAAATACTGTTAAAATTCCTATATTACCCAAAACAATCTACATATTTAAAGCAATCCCATCAAAGTACCACCAACATTTTTCATAGAGCTAGAACAAACAATCTTAAATTTTGTAGGAAATTGCAAAGATCCCAAATAGTCAACAATTCCAGACTTCAGGTTATATTACAAAGCTGTAGTGATCCAGAAAGTGTGGTACTGGCACAAAGACAGACACATTGATCAATAGAGCAGAATAGAAAACCCAGAAGTGAAGTCACAACTATATGATCAACTAATCTTTGAAAAAGCAGGAAAGACTATCCAATGGAAAAAAAGACATTCTCTTCAACATATGGTATTGGGAAAACTGGACAGCAACATGCCAAAGAATGAAATTGGACCACTTTCTCACATCATACACAAAAATAAATTAAAAATGGATGAAAGACCTAAATATGAAACAGAAAATCATCAAAATACTAGAGGAGAACAGAGGCAGTAACCTCTTTGACTTTGGCCTTAACAACTTCTTACTAGATATGTCTCCTGAAGCAAGGGAAACAAAAGCAAAAATAAACTATTGGGACTTCATCAAAATAAAAACTTCTGCACAGAGAAAGAAACCATCAGCAAAATTGAAGGCAATCCTCAGAATGAGAGAAGATATTTTCTTTTTTTTAAAGATTTTATTTGTTTATTTGTCAGAGAGAGAGAAAGAGAGAGAGAGGACAAGCAGTGGAGCAGAAGGCAGAGGGAGAAGCAGGCTCCTCTCTGAGCAAGGAGCCAATGCAGGACTAGATCCCAGAATTCTGGGATCATGACCTGAGCCAAAGTGAGCCATCCAGGCATCCTGGGAGAAATTTTCAAGTGACATATCTGACAAAGGGTCAGTATCCAAAAAGTATAAATAACTTATCAATCTCAACACCCAAGAAACACATAACCCATTTAAAAAATGGGCTGAAGACATGAATAGATTTTTTTTTTTTCCAAAGAAGACATACAGATGGCTAACATACACATGAAAAGATACTCAACATCAGTCATCATCAGGGAAATACAAATCAAAACTACAATGAAATACCACCTCACACCAGTCAGAATGGCTGAAATTAACAACATAGGAAACTGCAGGTGTTGGCATGGATGCAGAGAAAGGGGAAACCTCTTACATTGTTGGTGGGAATACAAACTGGTTCAGCCACTCTGAAAAACAGTATGGAGTTAACTCAAAAATTTAAAAATAGAACCACTTTATGATCCAGCAATTGCATTACTAGGTATTTATCCAAAGGATACAGAAATACTAATTTGAAGGGATACATACTCCCTGATGTTTATAGCAGCATTATCAACAATAGCTAAATTACAGAAGGAGACCTAATGTCCATCAACTGATGAACTGAATTTTACTCAGCCATAAAAAAGAATGATATCCTACATTTTTCCATGAATTGGATGGAGCTAGAGAGTAGTATCCTAAGTGAAATTAGTCAGTCAGAGAAAGACAAATACCATATGATTTCACTCATATGTGGAATTTAAGAAAGAAAAGGAATACAGGGGGGGAAATGAGAGGTAAATCAAGAAATGGTCTTAACTATAGAAAACAAACTGATGGCTACTGGAGGGGAGTTCAGTGGGAAAATGGGTTAAATAGGTGACTGTTATTAAGGAGGGCACTTGTAATGAGCACTGGGTGCTGTATGTAAATGAATCTCTAAATTTTACAAGTGAAACTAATATTACACTGTGTGTTAACTAACTGGAATTTAAAAAAATTGGAGAAAAAAATAAAGACAAAGATCATCAGAAATTTTTATATACAGCTATATTTGCTGTTCATAATAGATACAAATAAAACATAAGGGAAAAAAGAGTGAAAGTAAAATTATGAGAAAAAGTGTGGCATATACTATTTTTAATAAAACCAGTTTGCCTATATTGATATCAAATAAAATATACTTTATGGTAAATTAATAAAGAAGAAACTAAATGACAAAATTTCATTTTACCAAGAAAATATTACAATTCTAAATATGTATGCCCCAATAACGTAGTCTCAAATTATATAAAGCAAAAACTGATACACTTAAAATAGAAATTTTAAAATCCACAATTATAGTTGGAATTTTTTATCTAACCTCTTTCTCATTATCTGGAAAAGTAAAAAGGCAAAGAATTCAGCAAGGGTATAGATTATTTGAACAATCTAGTTAACAAATATAATCTAATGGATAAATATAGAACTTTGCAGAGTACCAATCATTCAAATCACACTTAGAAAAATAATTACATTCTGAGTAAAAATCCATGTATCAATAAACATAATATATATTGGCACTATACAGAGCAAATTTGCTGAAAATAATAGAGTTAAATTATAAATCAGTGACATAAAAATACACTAGAAAATATCCATATGTCATTAGGAAATTAAGAAGCAAACTTTAAGTAACTCTGAGGTCAAAGGAAATTATAGGTAAAATTTAAAAATCGTGTTAATAAACAACAGTAAAATACTATATATTAAAATTTCAAAGACACAACCTGTATCACATTAAAGTTTGCTACAAATTCTTTGGCACTTTTCCCATTGAGATGTGGGGTCTATTTCCTCATATTTTCCCATCCTCTTGAATCTGGGTGTAATAGGATTTCTTTGGCCAATAGGGTAGGGTGGAAGTGATGCTATGTCAGTTCCAGACCTATCTTTAAGAGTAGAAGCTGCTGAGTCCTCTGAAAAATCAGAAATTTAGAGAACCGTCTAAATGTTATCTATTCCCTGGTTCTTTTCAGAAAGCACTAAAAGTACATGCATGTCCACATACATACATACCATTCTATTTGTCCACATCTTAAACTCCTTTGCAAAACACTAGAGAAATATAGGAAAAAACAATTACACAAATTACAACTATTGCCAAGAAAGCCAGTAGAACAGGAGTAGTACTGTGTTAATTGTTGTGAATATACTATGTATGGAACCTGGGAGAGGCAGACCACCTCTCTTCAAAAATGGAGCAGAGAAAAACATCAAATAATATTTTACCAGACTCTTCAGAAATACAGAATTTATGTAATTGTAAAGAGTTAATAATTGTTACCAAAACTGTCTTTAATATTGATGCTATGTGAAAAAAATTACAAAAGTGAGTATATATAAGAGAAGGGAAAATATTTGAGTAAGTGTGGTAATTTCTAGATTTGCCTAGGTAACAACAATTTGCACCTATAAAAGAACTTTTTTTTATACTTACATGTCCTTTTACCCTAATCAAGTTTATCTCATGTTATATTTGTTTATACTATCTCATGGCACAAACTAAGTAAACTATTATATGAAAGATTCACTTTTTACATCACTTCTTTACATAGACATTTGCAAACGACTGTTATTTTTTTAGTGTTGTTATGAACATTTTATTAAATCCCCCTTTTTTTATTATGTTATGTTAATCACTATACATTACATCATTAGTTTTGGATGCAGTGTTCCATGATTGTTTACATATAACACCCAGTGCTCCATTCACTATGTGCCCTCTTTAATACCCATCACCAGGCTAACCTGTCCTCCCAACCCCCTCCCCTCTAGAACCCTCAGTTTGTTAATCAGAGTCCATGGTCTTTCATGGTTTGTCTCCCACTCTGATTTCCCCCCTTCATTTTCCCCTTCCTGCTATCTTCTTCTTCTCCTTCTCCTTCTCCTTCTCCTTCTCCTTCTCCTTCTCCTTCTCCTTCTCCTCCTTCTCCTTCTCCTCCTCCTCCTCCTCCTCCTCCTCCTCCTCCTCCTCCTCCTCCTCCTTCTTCTTCTTCTTCTTCTTCTTCTTCCTCTTCTTCTTCTTTTTTAACATATAAGGAACTATTTGTTTCAGAGGCACAGGTCTGTGATTCAACAGTCTTACACAATTCACAGTGCTCACCATAGCACACACCCTCGCCAATGTCTATCACCCAGCCACCCCATCCATCTCACCCCCCAACTCCAGCAACCCTCAGTCTGTTTCCTGAGATTAAGAATTTCTCATATCAGTGAGGTCATATGATACATGTCTTTCTCTGACTGACTTATTTCACTCAGCATAATACCCTCCAGTTCCATCCACATCGTTGCCAACGGCAAGATTCCATTCCTTTTGATGGCTGCATAATATTCCATTGTATATATATACCACTTCTTCTTTATCCATTCATCTGTCAATGGACATCTTCGCTCTTTCCAGAGTTTGCTATTGTGGACATTGCTGCTATAAACATTGGGGTGCACATACCCCTTCAGATCCCTATATTTGTATCTTTGGGGTAAATACCCAGTACTGCAATTGCTGGGTCATAGGGTAACTCTATTTTCAACTTTATGAGGAACATCCATACTGTTTTCCAGAGTGGCTGCACCAACTTGCATTCCCACCAACAGTGTAGGAGGGTTCCACTTTCTCTGCATCCCCGCCAACATCTGTCATTTCCTGACTTGTTAATTTTAGCCATTCTGACTGGTATGAGGTGGTATCTCATTGAGGTTTTGATTTGGATTTCCCTAATGCTGAGTGATGTTGAGCAATTTTTCATGTGTCTGTTGGCCATTTGGATGTCTTTTTTGGAAAAATATTTGTTCCTGTCTTCTGCCCATTTCTTTTTTTTTTTTTTTTTAAGATTTTATTCATTTATTTGGCAGAGAGAGAGATAGCGAGAGAGGGGACATAAGCAGGGGGAGTGGGAGAGGGAGAAGCAGGCTTCCTGAGAAGCAGGGAGCCCGATGAGAGGCTCATTCCCAGGACTCTGGGATCATGACCTGAGCTGAAGACAGATGCTTAACCGACTGAGACACCCAGGCGCCCCTCTTCTGCCCATTTCTTGATTGGATCATTTGTCCTTTGGGTGTTGAGTTTGACAAGTTCTTTATAGATTTTGGATACTAGCCCTTTATCTGATATGTCATTTGCAAATATCTTCTCCCATTCTGTCGGTTGTCTTTTGGTTTTGTTGACTGTTTCTTTTCCTGTTCAAAAGCTTTTTATCTTGATGAAGTCCCAATAGTTCATTTTTGCCCTTGCTTCCCTTGCCTTTGGTGATGTTTCTAGGAAGAATTTGCTTCGGCTGAGGTTGAAGAGGTTGTTGCCTGTGTTCTCCTTTAGGATTTTGATGGAATCCTGTCTCACATTGAGGTCTTTCAACCATTTGGAGTCTATTTTTGTGTGTGGTGTAAGAAAATGGTTCAGTTTCATTCTTATGCATGTGGCTGTCCGGTTTTCCCAACACCATTTGTTGAAGAGACTGTCTTTTTGCCACTGGACATTCTTTCCTGCTTTGTTGAAGACTAGTAGGCCATAGAATTGAGGGTCCATTTCTAGGCTCTCTATTCTGTTCCATTGATCTATGTGTTTGTTTTTGTGCCAGTACCATACTGTCTTGATGATTTCAGCTTTGTAATAGAGCTTGAAGTCTGGAATTGTGATGCCACCAGCTTTGCTTTTCTTTTTCAACATTCCTCTGGCTATTTGGGGTCTTTTCTGTTTCCACACAAATTTTAGGATAATTTTTCCATTTCTTTGAAAAAAGTGGATGGTATTTTGATGGGGATTACATTGAATGCGTAGATTGCTCTAGGTAGCATTGACATCTTCACCATATTTGCTCTTCAAATCCATGAGCATGGAATGTTTTTCCATTTCTTTGTGTCTTCCTCAATTTCTTTCATAAGTATTTTATAGTTTTCTGAGTATAGATTCTTTGCCTCTTTGGTTAGATTTATTCCTAGGTGTCTTATGGTTTGGGGTGCAATTGCAAATGGGATCGACTCCTTAATTTCTCTTTCTTCTGTCTTATTGTTGGTGTATAGGAATGCCACTGATTTCTGTGCATTGATTTTATATCCTGCCACTTAACTGAATTCCTGTATGAGTTCTAGCAGTTTTGGGGTGGAGTCTTTTGGGTTTTCCACATAAAGTATCATATCATCTGCAAAGAGTGAGGGTTTCACTTCTTCTTTGCTGAGTCAGATGCCTTTTATTTCTTTTTGTTGTCTGATTGCTGTGCCTAGGACTTCTTTTTTTTTAAGATTTTATTTATTTATTCATGAGAGATAGAGAGAGAGAGAGGCAGAGGCAGAGGGAGAAGCAGGCTCCCCACAGAGCAGGGAGCCCAATGCGGGACTCGATCCCAGGACCCTGGGATCATGACCTGAGCTGAAGGCAGACGCTTAACCGACTGAGCCACCCAGGCGTCCCTGTGCCTAGGACTTCTAATACTATGTTGAATAGCAGTGGTGATAGTGGACATCCCTGCTGTGTTCCTGAACTTAGGGGGAAAGCTCTCCATTATTCCCCATTGAGAATGATATTTGCTGTGGGTTTTTCATAGATGGCTTTTATGATATTGAGGTATATACCCTCTATCTCTATATTCTGAAGAGTTTTGATCAAGAAAGGATGCTGTACTTTGTCAATGTTTTTTTCTGCATCTATTGAGAGGATCATATAGTTCTTGTTCTTTCTTTTATTAATGTATTGTATCACATTGATTGATCTGTGGATATTGAACCAACTTTGCAGCCCAGGGATAAATCCCAGTTGGTCGTGGTCAATAATCCTTTTAATGTAATGTTGGATCCTATTGGCTAGTATTTTGGTGAGAATTTTTGCATCCATGTTCATCAAGGATATTGGTCTGTAATTCTCCTTTTGGATGGGGTCTTTGTCTGGTTTTGGGATCAAGGTAATGGTGGCCCCATAAAAGGAGTTTGGAAGTTTTGCTTCCATTTCTATTTTTTGGAACAGTTTCAGAAGAATAGGTATTAATTCTTCTTGAAATGTTTGGTAGAATTCCCCTGGGAAGCCATCTGGCCCTGGGCTCTTGTCTGTTGGGAGATTTTTGATGACTGCTTCAATTTCCTTAGTGGTTATAGGTCTGTTCAAGTTTTCTATTTCTTCCTGGCTCAGTTTTGGTAGTTGATACATCTCTAAGAATGCATCCATTTCTTCCAGATTATCTACTTTGCTGGCATATAGTTGCTCATAACATGTTCTTATAATTATTTGTATTTTTTTGGTGTTGGTTGTGATCTCTCCTCTTTCATTCATGATTTAATTTATTTGGGTCATTTCTCTTTTCTTTTTGATAAGTCTGGCCAGGGGTTTAGCAATCTTGTTAATTCTTTCAAAGAACCAGAATCTAGTTTTGTTGATCTGTTCTACCATTCTTTTGGCTTCTATTTCATTGATTTCTGCTCTGGTCTTTATTATTTCTCTTCTCTTGCTGGGTTTAGGCTTTATTTGCTGTTCTTTCTCCAGCTCCTTTAGGTGTAGGGTTAGGTTGTGTATTTGAGACCTTTCCTGTTTCTTGAGAAAGGCTTGTATTGCTATATACTTTCCTCTTATGACTGCCATTGCTGTATCCCAAAGATTTTGAACAGTTGTGTTTTCATTTTCATTTGTCTCCATGAATTTTTTAAATTCTTCTTTAGTTTCCTGGTGGACCCATTCATTCTTTAGTAGGATGGTCTTTAGCCTCCATGTATTTGAGTTCTTTCCGACTTTCCTCTTGTGAGTGAGTTCTAGTTTCAAAGCATTGTGGTCTGAAAATATGCAGGGACTGATCCCAGTCTTTTGGTACCGGTTGAGACCTGATTTGTTACCTAGGATGTGATCCATTCTGGAGAATATTCCATGGGCACTAGCGAAGAATGTGTATTCTATTGCTTTGGGATGTAATCTTCTGAATATATCTGTGAAGCCCATTTGGTCCAGTGTGTCATTTAAAGTCTTTACTTCCTTGTAGATCTTTTGCTTAGATGATCTGTCCATTTCAGTGAACGGGCTGTTAAAGTCCCCCACTATTATTGTATTGTTGTCAATGTGTTTCTTTGCTTTTGTTATTAATTGGCTTATATAATTGCTTGCTCCCATATTAAGGGCATAGACATTTACAATTGTTAGATCTTCCTGTTGGATAGACCCTTTAAGTATGATATAGTGTCCTTCCTCATCTCTTATTACAGTCTTTGGTTTAAAATCTAATTTGTGTGATATACGGATTGCCACCCCAGCTTTCTTTTGGTGTCCATTAGCATGGTAAATAGTTTTCCACCCCCTCACTTTCAATCTGGAGGTGTCTTTGGGTCTAAAGTGAGTCTCTTACAGACAGCATATCGATGGGTCTTGTTTTTTTTATCTAATCTGATATCCTGTGTCTTTTGATTGGGTCATTTAGCCCATTTACATTCAGGGTAACTATTGAAAGATATGAATTTAGTGCCATTGTATTGCCTGTAAGGTGACTGTTACTGTGTATTGTATGTGTTCCTTTCTTTTCTATGTTACTTTTAGGCTCTCTCTTTGCTTAGACGACCCCTTTCAATATTTCTTGTATAGCTGGTTTTGTGTTTGCAAATTCCTTTAGTTTTTGTTTGTCCTAGAAGCTCTTTATCTCTCCTTCTACTTTCAGTGAGAGCCTAGCTGGATATAATATTCTTGGCTGCATATTTTTCTCATTTAGTGTTCTGAATATATCATGCTAGTCCTTTCTGGCCTGCCATATCTCTGTGGATAGGTTGTGGCCAGTCTAACGTTTCTACCATTGTAGGTTACAGATCTCTTCTCCCAAGCTTTCAGGATTTTCTCTTTGTCTCTGAGACTCGTAAGTTTTACTATTAGATGTCGAGGTGTTGACCTATTTTTATTGGTTTTGAGAGGGGTGTTCTCTGTGCTTCCTGGATTTTGATGCCTGTTTCCTTCCCCAAATTAGGGAAGTTCTCTGCTATAATTTGCTCCAATATACCTTCTGCCCCTCTCTCTTTCTTCTTCTTCTGGGATCCCAATTATTCTAATATTTTTTTGTCTTATGGTATCACTTATCTCTCGATTTCTGCCCTTGTGATCCAGTAGTTGTTTATCTCTCTTTTTCTCAGCTTCTTTATTTTCCATCATTTGGTCTTCTATATCACTAATTCTCTCTTCTGCCTCATTTATCCTGGCGTTTAGAGCCTCCATTTTTTATTGCACCTCATTAATAGCCTTTTTGATTATGAGTTGGTTAGATTTTAGTTCTTTTATTTCTCCAGAAAGGGTTTCTCTAGTATCTTCCATGATTTTCTCAAGCTCAGCTAGTATTTTTTAAATCATCATTCTGAACTCTAGTTCTGACATCTTACTAATGTCCATATTGATTAGGTCCCTGGCAGTCGGTACTGCCTCTTGTTCTTTTTTTGAGGTGATTTTTCCGTCTTGTCATTTTGTCCAGAGGAGAATAGATGAGTGAGAGAACAAAATGCTAACAGGGTAACAATGACCCCAGAAAAATATACACTAAACAAATCAGAAAAGACCTGAATCTGGGGGGAAAGTAAGGGAAAGAGAAAAGAAAAAGAAAAGAAAAAAATAAAAACAAACAAACAAACAAAAAACAGAATATGATCAGGCTGGTGCATAGATCAGTGCCACACACTAGATTTTGGGCATATTTTGGTCTGTTAGAAGAAAGTGCCTCCCAAATTTTTAAAGAAAGAAAAAATTATATATGTACAAAAATAATGGTAAATATGATGAAGAGATGGAATATGACTGTAAAGATGAAAATTATAAAAGATTTTTTAAAAGGAATTGATAAGAAGTTGGTTGAAAAAAGAAAGAAGAGGATTTTAAAAAAGGGGGGAGAGAGTGTGATCAGGCAGGAGTCTAGAACAAAGCCATACACTAGAGATTTAGGGTATATTTTGGTCTCTTAGAAGAAACTGTATCCCAAAATTTTAAAGAGAGAACAACATATATGTGTGTGTGTGTATGTATATATATATATATATATATACCAAAAATAAGGTCAACTGCTATGAAGGGATAGAATATGACTCTAAAAATGAAAAATAATAAATATTTTTAAAAAAGGGATTGATAAGATGTTGGTTGAAGAGGGTAAAAGAAAAATTCAAAAAAAAAAAGAAAGTTAAAAAGTTAAGTTTGAAAGACTAAAGAATCATGGGAAAAAAGCCATGAATTCTATGTGCAGTATTCCTCTAGCGCTGGAGTTCTGCCGTTCTCACTGATCACTAAACTTGGTCTTGGCTGGCTGTTCTTGCTGATCTTCTGGGGGAGGGGCCTGTTGCTGTGGTTCCCAGATGCCTTTGCCAGAGGCAGAACTGCCCCACCCTTGCCGGGGACCAGGCAAAGTAATCTGCTCTGGTTTGCTCTCGGGAGTTTTTGTTCCCTGCAAGCTTTCCCTACAGCTTTGGAGGACGAGAGTGAAAATGGCGGCCTCCCAATTCTGCCCCGGAGGAGCTGAGAACTCAGGGCCCCACTCCTCAGTGCACCCTCAGAGAAAAGCAGTCAATCACTCCCATCTCCCTGGTCTCCGGCTGCACTCTGTGCTCACCTGGCCTGTCACTGAGCGCCTCTATTTCTGGCACATGACCCCCTGTGAGGTCTCCAAACCGAGCAGAGTCCTATGGTGCACTGCTGCGCCATTCCTCCTGGAGGAGGAACAGGAGTCTCCCTGGTTCTGCTGCTTGTTGTGTCCCTGCTGGAAGAGCAGTGGCCCAACTGTGCCGCGGAGCACGGTTTATGGCAACCCCAAGCTGAGAGCCCGCACCTCGGCTCCATCTCTGCAGCCGGCTTCCCCGCTCTGATACCTGGGAGCTCTGCTGCACTCAGTCTTTCTGTGATCCCAAGGGTCCTGAGACCACACTGTCCCAGCAAGTGTCCCCCCCCCCCCCCCCACTTAGCCACTGGAGCGACGTCCCTCAGCAAAGCCGACTTCTAAAAGTTCCGATTTTGTGCTCTGCTGCTCTATCACTTGCCGGTAGTGGCTGATGGAGGCCCCCTCCCCCACCATCTATCTTCCCGAATATTGCCTTGGATTCAGTTCTCCACACGTCTTACCTTCCAGAAAGTGGTCACTTTTCTGTTCAGAGAGTTGCTGCTATTCTTTTCTTTGATCTCCTGTTGAGTTCATAGGTGTTCAGAATGGTTTGATCCCTATCTAGCTGAATTCCTGGGACCAGATGAAATTTAGATCTCCTACTCCTCTGCCATCTTGCTCCTCCCCCTGCAAATACCTGATTTTTAAGAGACCACATGGTTAGAATGTATAATGCATGATAATAAATTTCAAGTACATTGTTTCAATTATTGCAATGATTCAGGACCAAGCACTGGACTGCAAGGTCAAGCAGTTGCACCAATTTACTTGTTAAGGAAAAACTAAACCATAAATCTTCTGGCTCCTGAAATTATATTAACAACACTTAATTGCTAACCAGTTGAGTCATCAATAAATGTAACTAAAACAAAAAAGAAAATATATTAAAATCCTCAACATATTCAGGAGATAATATTTCACAGAGGGAATAAAAATTTATGATAGCCATCTGTTTGTCCTTGTAGGAATATATTTTTTCTGGAAAAATTTTGAATTCTCTCAAAAAACCCTATTTTATATGAAATCTTTAGTGACCTTTAGTTCTTGACACCCAAAAGTAGTTTTCTGACTCTCCTGGACATCTCAGAGAAACTCTCAGAGAAACTCTATTCTCACAAAAGAATATCTAGAAACCAGAATAGAGGGACCACCAGGCTATGCAACTCTCTCTTTTTTTTTTTTCTTCCAAATCTCTTTTCATATTTAAGACACTGTACAAATTCCAATTTGATTTTCACCTTATTTCATTAAAATAAAAATCAATGTAGTCTATCATTTATAGCCAGAGTAAAGTGAAATGTATTCCATAAATTTCACTATAAACCTAACTTACAATTTTGCTTATACTTCCTAAAAACTAGAGTGTGCCAAAATAATGTTAAGACATGATTTCTAGGCGCCTGGGTGGCTCAGTTGGTTAAGCAACTGCCTTCGGCTCAGGTCATGATCCTGGAGTCCCAGGATCAAGTCCCGCATCGGGCTCCCTGCTCGGCAGGGAGTCTGCTTCTCCCTCTGACCCTCCTCCCTCTCATGCTCTCTGTCTCTCATTCTCTCTGTCTCAAATAAATAAATAAAATCTTAAAAAAAAAAAAGACACGATTTCTATAAATGGAATTTTCATTCATTTTTTAAATCACTTTTTTTCACTCAAACTATCATTATGTTCTAGCTTCTTGTTCCAAGTTCTTAACTGAGAAGTCTTGACTAAAATCTTGCCAAAGCAGAGATAACTGTGTGCCAGAACACTACATAACCTTATTAATGCTCAGTCACTCAGAACTACTCCATCTGGGTTTCTGTCCATCCAAAGAACCAGCTGCTTGAAACAAATGCCTTACTCATCTTGCCTGTTACATCACTAGTTGAAATATGCTACTGCCATAATTACCATTCTCCACTTCTGAATAGAATGAACAAACAACTAACAATTTACTGAGTAAATTGTGCAAGCGTGCTCCCTGAAAATTCAATGTGGAAAACATGTTAGCTTACACACAAAATGTGAATCTGTGACACTGAAGTAAATATCAAGAACTGAAAATTTTGGAAGGTGGTGAATACCTTAGGAGGTTAACTACCAGCGAAAAGTGCTCAGATTAAAAATGATTACTTATATAGAAAGGTATAGTTTACAATTGATTTTTATTGCCACTGCTCTGAGGTTCCAGCTTGCTGGGAAATGTGGGACATTTATGATGATATCCCTAAAGATTTTCTGGATATATCTCTCTAGCTTCAAGACTAATTCCTATGACAATAGTAACACTGAGGAAAAAGGAAATGCAAAATAAGAGCAATGCAGGAAGCCTGATCTATCTTTACTAGGCACTATAACTGAATAAATTAGGGCAACTGTGCAAACTGCCTTCCATATCATCCATGCAAGCTCCATACTAGAATGTAATTGAGAAGAAGGATTTTACTGTCTCTCTGGTGCCTAGATTAGTGTCTGGCATATAGTAGATGCTCAGTAAATGTTTGCTTAATAAATGTGGAACAAATTTGAGCTTACATCAACAGGTTTTTGCAGTCATCTTTCAATTTCAGATATCTACCATAATATCTAATACTTATAATATTGGAACCTAATTGTGATTTATATTTATTGAGTTAAAATGCATATGCCTTTTGAACCAACAATTCCATTTCTGTGAATATATCTAGAGATATGTTTGCATATGCACACAAAGATAAACGTGCAAGAATATTCATTGCAAATTTGTCTATAGTAGAGAAAGATTGAAAACAACCTTTATGTTCTTTAATAGGTGATGGGTTACATAAATTGTGGTACACCCATAAGATGAAATAATATGCAAATACTAATAGGAATAGAAAGCTCTCTTTATATTCAAATACAATGATATTCAATATATATTTTAATTAAAAAGGAAGATGTAGAACAGAGTATAGAGTGTGTTTCCATTATTGTTAAAACAAATGTAAATTTAATTTTTTTAAAATATTTTCATTGGAAAAAATAAAACAAATGAAGATATGTACACATAGATTTGATTGTATATTTATAGACTATCTCTGGAAGAATATCTAGGAAATTGGTATTATAGATTTTCACTGGGGAGCAGGAGACAGAAGGCATGGGGATTGAGGTATGGGAGACTCATTTGTCACTGCACAAGTTTTTGACTAGTACAATGCTTGTCATGTTCATTAATTATACCAAAGAAAATTTAAAAGTTTTTTAAAGACTTATTTATTTATTTGAGAGAGAGAGAGCAGGGAGAGGTGCAGAGGGAAAGAATTTCAAACAGACTCCCTGCTGAATGTGGAGCCTGACATAGGACTCGATCTCAGGACCTAGAGATCATGACCTGAGCCAAAAGCAATAGTTGCATGCTTAACCGAATGAGCCACCCAGATGCCCCCCAAAATAAAATTTAAAACAAAAGAGCATAATGTATTTTGTAACACATAAATATGCATATTTGAAGAAATAATTGGTTGGCCAAATTCTTTCAGCACACACATGTTAGTATTCTCTGGGAGGGAATATATCTGACAACTTTCAGGTCATTTGAGAATGTAGTACTGGACTCCCATAATACCTGATTCCCTGATATTCCCTTTCTGCTTATATTTTTCCAGGAGTCAGTTTTTTTGTAATGATTTACTGAGAGTTATAAAACAGATTCAACTTTAGGCAAAATTGTAAAGGCTTAGTTGATATTTTTCAAAACTGTCTCTCTCTTCTCTTTTCTGTTACTTAACCCAGGGCCTGGACCCACAAACATACCCTGACTTCTAAAAGAAATCCTATGGAATACCTTCCTAGATTTAGCCTTTATGAACCAAGTAGTCATCCTTTACTAGTGAATTTTTTTCTCTCCAGTTTTCTAATCTTTACTGTATTGTCTAAGTGTTTTTAAAATTTTAAACATAGAAAATCCAAAAAATTCAATGTATTAATGGTTGTTGAAGAATATTATATTTTACTTTTCATTGGTCATCTATTTCAAGAAAGGGTTTTTAAAAAGAGAGTCTTTTTTAGTCAGGTGCTTGATTAAGCCAGCTGGGGGAGTTAGTTTGGAGTTAGAATCTTGTAAATCACTGACCATGCACTAAACCCATCTAATTAAACATAATATCAAGCAGGTATTTTATGGCTCAGCAAATATCTATTCAAAGGTGGCAGAAGACAAGGCTCAAGAAGAAGAAATATGATAAAAGCAGAGGGAAATTTGGTTTCTGCTGGTACATAATTTTTTCCTTTGAAATCTGAGAGAAGTCAATCAGGCAAAATAAATCCAAATTTTGGCCTATCATATGCCTTTACCACAAGTTCTTCACTACTGGACTACTGGGTGTGGTTTGATAAAGCTGATAAGAGTAAGCTCTTGATTTCTGTTTGGTTCACAAGTGATATCTCCTAGGATCTTAGCCTGTTTGGAGAAGAGACATTCTCTTTGTTTATGATACATTAGTAAGCAGTAAAAGAGACTTTTACAAAGGCTTTGAAGTAGGCTCCTCAGAAAGGAAAAGAAGTACACAGAAGAAGAAATCACAAGGATTTTCAAGAAATTTAAGAAAAAAACATAATTCAAATCTTGTTTTCCCAACCCTGACAGTTTCCTTCAGTAAACTATTATATTTAACTAAATATATATTGAGTTGAAGAGAAACGCATGTTTAATCTTTCTAATTTCTATCATTTGGTATATTTCTATAGGACAAAAATCCATTACCTTTGATATATCATACAGCACATTATGTCCACACACAAAGTAAGTCAAATATAACAATATATTACAACTACATTAAGATAATGAATAGAACTAGTTTGCATCATTTTCAAAGTACAAGAGAAAATTAAATATATTATTTCCTATAACTCTAATAACATTTCTAGATCTAAACATATTAAATCAGACAGTTTATGTAAGTAGAAGATTAAAAATTCATTTGAAATATGTTTCATTGGGGTGCCTGGGTGGCTCAGTCTGTTAAGCGTCTGCCTTTGGCTCAGGTCATGATCTCAGGGTAATGGGATTGAGCCCAGTGTTGGGCTCCCTGCTCAGCAGGGAGCCTGCTTCTCTCTATCCCTCTGCCCCTCCCCCTGCTTATAATGTCTCTCCCTCTCTCTCTCTCTCTGAAGTCAATAAATAAAATATTTTTAAAAAAATTTAAAAAGAAATGTTTCATTGATTTTAATATTACAGATACATGATTTATAAATGTTATTTTTGGAAAGTACATTTAATTCACAAAGCAAATTGAAGTGTATTTATATGCATTTGCTTTAATAACAAAAATTCTTCAAAGGTAGAATTAGGTAGAACATTTTACCTTGTTAAATATATTTCTATCCATTCTAGTATCTAATGCAGTGTCTTATACATGTACTATTTATAGTTTTATAGTTAAGCCCCATTTCTTTCCTAAGGGATTTGAAGAAACTATTGTTATGGACTGAAAGTTTGTGTCTCTCCAAAATTCATATGTTGAAGTCCTAACCCACAGTGTGACGGTATTTGGAGGTGGAACCTTTGGGAAGGTATTAAGGCTAGATGAGGTCATGAGAGTGGAACCCTCATGATATGACTGGTCCTCTTATAAGAGACACCAGGGATCTCTATCTCCCAGTGTGCACAAAGAAAAGTTCATGTGAGCACATAGTGAGTGGCCCTACAAGCCAACAGCCTCAAAATGAAACCTACCTTGCTGGCACCTTGATCTGAGATTTCTCAGCCTCTAGAACTGTGATTAATATATCTCATTTCTATCATTTAAGCCACCTAGTCTACAGTATTTTGTTATGGAAACCCTAGATAAGACACTATCAAAATAAAACATAATATAATTCATGGTAATTAAAGATAAAGAAAATAGAGATCATTAAAGAGATCTAGAGAAACTGAACGTCCTTGGGTACTTGAAATATGTTAGTTACTACTGTTTAAGACTGAAATTTTCTGTTTTCTAGAAGCTAAGGAACAATAAGAAACATGCTAGATTACTTAGAATTGTTTGAAAAGAAAAAAAAAAAAAAAGCAAACATCGTGCCCATTTTCAAACTTTACCTGAGAGGATAACAACCAAAATATAGAGTCTGTGTGGAGAAGCTCCAGGAGTCAGCCCAAGGGTCATCAGTAAATGTATCAATGCTGAAGAAAGTCTAAGACCAACGTGGCATTTAAAGAGAGCCATTAAGGCATATATTTTGGTCACTGAGACAGTCTTCATCCTCTCTTACTTTGGAAAGGGTAATCTTATATTTAGTTAAATAAGCATCAACTTTCACCTCTGGAGAGGCCCAAACTTCAATAATATCTTTTTACAAAGTTTTCTGTCTTGGGGAGGAAGAACTTCCTCTGTCCTATGGTCCTTCTAGCTGGACTTAGAATCACAACTGATATGATATAGATTAACAGGAGAAAATCAAGTTTAATAGGCATATGTATGGGGAAGCCACATAGACATGAAATTCAAAAGATAATGAGGTAACATAAAGCTTGTATGAGCTAAGGAGAGGGGTAGGGGTCTGAGTATGCAAAGGGGAGAAAGATGGTTAGCAAGAAAGTGAAAGGAGATGTTTGGAAAAACAAGGTTGACTTATTATTCAGATAAGTTTCATAGGTAAAGGGGAGTCTCTGTTAATAGCTCTCTTCCTGGTACAATCTCTCCTTTCCATTGTAAATTTAGGCACTTGATGCGGAAGCAGAAAGATTTTCCTGCTTCTGCTGGGTTTTGATATTTTTAACTTGAAATAATCTTTATGCCAAAGTGGCCCATCATAGAGTAGCCTGCCCTTGGCCTCTACAGCTGATATGCCTGAAGTTTCACCATTCATTCTTTCAGGTTGAGAGAAACTATCTCCAATAATTCACCATTAAGATGGAGATTAAACCTCTCGCTTAATAAAAGCTGAAAACTCTTTTGAAAATGTTTCACTATACACAGAAATTTATTCTATATAGTGATAATTAATATGAGGAAATATTTGGGAAGAATTTTAAAAGAAGAAAATTCAATTCTGCAGTACTTTTTTCAGGATTGTAAATTGGATACTGATTTTAACCTAAAATAATTGTGTTCTCCCAGTAGGTACACAGTTAATATATTTTTATGTTTCTTTTAGAATTCAGATCTTGCATGTTGTGGACATTAATTGCCTTTGCACTGACTTGTAGATGGTACAGAATATTAGGTTGTTTGTTTATAGATATCTATCAGGATATACCTTGGGATTCTCTTTTTTGATTAAATCTCTGTTATCACCTTGCTTTCTTCTAAAAATAAAGAAAAATGAATTTCTATATTTGAATGACTATAATCCAATTAATTGGTATTTTATTGTATCATGAGAAATGCTACCTAGGGAAAGAACAAGGTAGACTCCAAATATTCTTTTTTAAATTAAAATCAGTGTCCAGCTCACAATCCTAAACAAATATTGCAATTCTCAATTAAATTTCCTTCTTTCAAAATTTCCCAAATATTTCCTCAGATTAATTTTCACTGTATGAAAGAAGTTGCCATATATACAATGGTTACCATGACATCCTTTGTATTATCTGCATAATTCATGTGTAATTCATTCCGGTGTAAAACATAATTAGAATAATTCACCTTTGCCTGAAGCATAGCAATTATATGAAATGCATACAGTCAAATCATAGGCGCTGCCACAAAGGGGAAAAAGAGGAAGAAAGAAAAGAGAAAGGAACTAGGTTACTATTATTTGTAGGTTGCAAGACCACCAAATTAGTCACAAGTAGGTTGAAACCTCCACTCTAATATGCAAAATCCTAGGCATCCTAGTTTGTTTTTCTTTCTTTTTTTTTTTTAAAGATTTTATTTATTTGACAGAGAGAGACACAGTGAGAGAGGGAACGTAAACAGGGGGAGTGGGAGGAGCAGGCTTCCTGCGGAGCAGGGAGCCCAATGCCAAGCTCCATTCCAGGACCCTGGGATCATGACCTGAGCAGAAGGCAGACTCAACGACTGAGCCACCCAGGCGCGGCTATTTTGTTTTTCTATTGTATGGTCAAAAGGTGGCACTGTTCCATTTATTATGAGGTTGTCATATAGTTCATGGTGTTACAATCTGTAATGTTTTCCACTGGAACTAGCAAGGCGTGCATCATTAACCATTCTGCTTCATGGGCTATAATATCATGAGGATCATACCAGCAGCTACTCTGACATACTCATTAAGAAACTGTTGTGAATAAGAATCTTGTAGAAAAGCACAATGGCAGGATGAATCAGCTTTCTCACCTCAGAAGGAAACTAAATCCTTGTGGCTGACCTGCTGTTGGGCAGAATTAAATTACTATTTACATCACAAATGATGGAGGCATTCCACCAAGCATGAGACAGTTACAGCTGACTCTGTGGTTTTTGGTTCACTTTTCTCTCCAAGCCCCATCCAAGCAAAACGATTTATTCTCATGAGCAATGACTGAAATATTTACCTATTCACCTGGTCAGGCAGTCACGAGCACATCTTAAACAGCTATGGGAAATGGTTTTAACAGACCTTAGAGATTCCTGATTAAGAGCAAACAGGTGTCTAACTTTCTGAAACAAATTAGCCGAAATGGGAAAAAAAAAACACAAAGCTGGCTCGAAGCTTTACCCAATTTCTCATCAGCATTCAACAACAGTTCCTTATGGCTTAAATCAAACAGGAAAAAGATCCTGAAAAAAACACAAAAGAGATCAGTGAAAATTTCCCATCACCTAGAGTCAGACAGAGGAGATAAGAGATAAGGGCTGTTTAAATGCCTCTTCTTTTCGGTAGAAATATGATGGATATGAACGAAGAAGTAAGATGTAGCTCCCAAAACAATATGCCCTGTCAAGTACAAACAATGTACTAAATATAATCGCATTGCTTTTAGCAGCTTGTATTTGTTAGATTTTCTCCATAATATAAATCAATTTCACGTTTTAAACCTGGCTTTAACAAAATATGTCAAATTGTTTATACCATAAATGTATATTTAATTGTTATTTTCCTGTCAGTAATTACATTCTGAGATCAAAACACAATGGAATAAATACCTGGATAATTTCAGGCAAAAATTAAAAAAAAATCAAAGCCTGGACCATTTGTATAACTGAATTCTTCAATTCTTCACTTTTCATTCTGGCTGTGGAAAGTGACAGTTTAATGCAAAGGAATGGCACAGCTGAAATGTCTCAAGTTATTGTGAATGAAAAGAGGCCAGTCAAACTCAAATGATGAAGTTCTCTAATTACTAAACCCTATAGCAGTGCACCTGCCTACATTCCAGCCTGTCCCAACACACATGGGTGTGGATGGCCCTTTGTTGACCACTTAATGCACTTGGTAGTCAGAGCACTGCTTCAGTGAACAAAAAGAATGCTTTTTGAAATCACCTGTCAGGGAGATTGCAATTACTAAACTCATTAGGGAACAGGTAGAAATCTCCCTATTATGAAAATGAGACTTCAGAAGTAGTTTTACTTGAATGATATTTTGTCAAAGATCCATGGGTGCTGATGCCTAATCCTTTTCTGTTTAAATTAACAAGTGAAAAGCAGCATTTTAGAAATTAATGGAGGAAAATGAATGGGACACAATATATATGGAGGATGGTAGTACGAGGTGACAAATGTTTCACATACACACCTATAAGATACTGCATGGCAGTATCTTAGCCCATGGCAAGATTTCGAGGTTTTTTTGATGTCTGCATAAAATTCCATTGTATATATATATATCACATCTTCTTTATCCATTCATCTGTTGATGGACATCTTGGCTCTTTCCATAGTTTGGCTATTGTGGACATTGCTGCTATAAACATTGGGGTACATGTGCCCCTTCGGATCACTACATTTGTATCTTTGGAGTAAATACCCCATAGTGCAATTGTTGGGTCATAAGGTAGCTCTATTTTCAACTTTTTGAGGAACCTCCATACTGTTTTCCAGAGTGGCTGCACCAACTTGCATTCCCACCAACAGTGTAGGAGGGTTCCCCTTTCTTCGCATCCTCACCAATATCTGTCGTTTCCTGACTTGTTAATTTTAGCCATTCTGACTGGTGTGAGGTGGTATCTCATTGAGGTATTGATTTGGATTTCCCTGATGCCGAGCGATGTTCAGCACTTTTTCATGTGTCTGTTGGCCATTTGGATGTCTTCTTTGGAAAAATATCTGTTCATGTCTTCTGCCCATTTCTGGATTGGATTATTTGTTCTTTGGGTGTTGAGTTTGATAAGTTCTTTATAGATTTTGGATACTAGCCCTTTATCTGATATGTCATTTGAAAATATCTTCTCCCATTCTCAGTTGTCTTTAGGTTTTGTTGACTGTTTGCTGTGCAAAAGCTTTTTATCTTGATGAAGTCCCAATAGTTCATTTCTGCCCTTGCTTCCCTTGCCTTTGGCGATGTTTCTAGGAAGAAGTTACTGCAGCTGGGAGGTCGAAGAGGTTGCTGCCTGTGTTCTCCTTTAGGTTTTGATGGACTCCTGTCTCACATTTAGGTCTTTCAACCATTTGGAGTCTATTTTTGTGTGTGGTGTAAGGAAATAGTCCAGTTTCATTCTTCTGCATGTGGGTGTCCAATTTTCCCAACACGATTTGTTGAAGAGACTGTCTTTTTGCCATTGGACATTCTTTCCTGCTTTGTAAAAGAGCTTGAAGTCTGGAATTGTGATGCCACCAGCTTTGGTGAGTGTTGTGAATTGTGTAAGACATGAATCACATACCTGTACCTCTGAAACAAATAATACATTATATGTTAAAAAAAAAAAAAAAAGAAGATAGTAAGAAGGGAAAAATGAAGTGGGGGTAATCGGAGGGGGAGACGAACCATGAGAGACTATGGACTCTAGGAAACAAACTGAGGGTTCTAGAGGGGAGGAGAGTGGGGGGATGAGTTAGCCTGGTGATGGGTATTAAAGAGGGCACGTATTGAATGGAGCACTGGGTGTTATACGCAAACAATGAATCATGGAACACTACGTCAAAAACTAATGATGTAATGTACTGTGATTAACATAACATAATAAAATAATTTTTTTAAAAAAGTACACATTTAAAAAAAAAAGATACTGCATCCCCGCATCTTACTCCTTACTTTTGAACTTGTAGGTCTATTGTTTATATGCTATTTTGTACATATTTTATGCTAGTAGGAGATGTGGAAGTTGGATTGTTACATTTTCTTAGTGGTCAAGGCATAGGTATTGAAATGTTTGAGAAGACAAAGAAGGAAGGTCATTAATGACACTGACAGTGATTCAAGAGAGCTAGACCTACCAACAGTACAGCTTAGTTCTCCTCTCCCTTCCTGTTCCCACCAGGAAGCAAACAATGCAAAATATATTTTGGGGCACTTTTCATATATGGATGGCAGTCATGTGAATAGAAATTTGCCTGAAATAATAATTCTCACCTAAAAAGAATTTTATCTGAAATAATTATGCACATCATAATATAGTCAATTAACTATAGCTTTTATGGAATTTCATAAACACATGTAATTAACAAAATTCAAAATAAAATAGCCTTTATTAGCTCCTATTTGAGGTTCCAGGTGAAACTCTCAATGGCCTCAGATTTTGCTCCTATTATTCTCCAGACTGGAATACTTTGCCTTTCATACTCTCCCACCATTCTCTGCTGCTTGTCTAGATCTATCTTTCTGCATGTTCTAATTTAATCCCCAACCTCTATGTGGTATTTTTTACATGCATCACTAATCCACATTTTGATATTTATAATCCTCCCACAAATATCGCATATATCTCTGAATTGACAGTAAAGGGTTATAGTGCTTTATATGCAGTAGCATTTTAAAAAGTTTTTGGTTGCTACTCCTACCAATTCACTTGATTTTTTGCTCCTCAGGATTGTAACTAACATATATGATAAATATGGTGACACAATCAGCCTCTCTAAAAAGAAAATGAACTCGCCTCAGAAGGTATAAACTATTAACTATCAACTAAGAATTGATTAACTGTTAACATGAGGTTCAGGCAAAAGGATATGTTCATATCAGAGGTGGTGACTAAAAACAGATCTAGAAATTGTATGTTTATGCCAGGTAAACTCAGCAGGAAGTATAAAATCCAGGCAGTTCCTACAGAATACACAGTTGAGAGCACAGCTGTACAATCTGGAAGTTTCATGAGAAATTATTTTTGTGAAATTGAGCTATTAAGCTCATGTTGTCAAACCTAAGTGGTCTGAATAAGTATAATATCTTTTAGCCAAATCCAAGTATATGCATATTTTTTATCACAAATTTAAATGGCACACAAATGTGACTGGTGATATAAAATGGGTTGTAACAACTTCTTAGTTAAAATTACCATTCAAATCCTTTTAAGACAAAGTCAAATAAAGGGGAAAATCCATACATCTTTTCACTATGGAGCACTTGCTATTAGCAAATGTGGATGGTCTTTCAGAGGGAATGGCAACAGTGATCACAAAGCCATAGAATTTCTGTTGCAGTGTAAGAGCTTGAGGGTACTTTGACATAATGCTATTCAAGTCAAAAGATCTAAAGGCAACTGCCTCAATACTTTGCATTTATAGATAATTAAGTTAGATCTATTTTCAGGCAATTTAACAATTTTCATTTCAAATAATTTCTTGAATATGAAAAATTAAAGGATGTCACCATGCTGTTTTACCTTTCATTTTACTTTTAGCAAAAACTCTTTGCCTTTCCTACAGTGTATAATCCATTTTTTTCCACTCACTAGAACCAGAATTTCAGAATTGTGATCATAGAAATAGTGAATAACTGTGGGCAATTTGGACAATAGATACTCTTATTTCTACTTTGAGTTAGAACTTATTTGCTGTATTGATTACAACATGGTATTAAAAATATCCACATCACTGGGCAAATTCCCGTATACACCAGTTGGTTTCATGTCATGTTCTAATCATAGAAGTCACCCCTAATTAGTTGGCTTGCTTGCAGTTGTGTGCCACAGGTCATAAGACACAAGGAATGGAAATTATTTTTCATACAGCCCCATCCTGCTTCTGACTAAACAATCCAAAGCTCAGTACCTATAGACTCTTGATCACTATTATCTCTGAAGATTAAAAACATCGCATTTCTTATTAAAGCACTTGATTTCCATGATATATACCTTTTTAGGCATGTATGAAGCACACATTACTTTGATATTTACTTTGTCCTAATGTTTCTTATTGACTTCCATTATAATGATGTGTGCTTACTGAATTACAAAGATTTTTTTAATGAAATGTTATTAAAAGTAGAATTTCCAGGGGAATACTCTGAATTGGTGATACTAGCAACATATAACTACAAAGTCAGAAGAACACAAATATAAAAACAAATATTTTGTGGTAGAAAAACACATATACTCTGAGTCTTTGTATAGTTGAAAAACAACGATGGTAAGTTTGATTATTCTTTTAAGCTGATTTCCTTTGGCATTAGAAAAGGAGGTGTGCTACTCAGTCCTCACTTTGATGAGGGAGAAAAATCTAAGTCCTGAAGAAGATAGCATAATAAATCTCTAACACGCCAATTGCAATAGCATACATACCTGACTCTGAGATGTGTGTGGACGAGATAGGTGATACATTATATCAACCTTCATACAATCTGTATAATTAACAGGTTTTGCTGAGGTTGTTCTACACTTCTGAAATATTTTTACTACCCTGTCCTCATGCTGGAATGAAATTATGGATGGTTTGTTTCCATGAAGACCCTGACCATATGGCTCATAGATATGCATCAGAAAATAAACAAATTGCAATCCCTTACCCCATAGTGCTCACCTGCAACACCAACTGACTGTCTTTCAGCACAGCTTATTGTCAAAAAGCATAAGTTAGCAGATGAAGAGCCACATTTTGATATTTATAGCTTTGAAAGCATTAATTCCATTATAAATTTGGAAATTTTACTCTACAGATGTTGACAGTCTATATATCTTTGTTTGTTTCTCTGTTCTGTATGATGATCTTAGGGGAGGGCAGAAATAGTTCCTCTCTTCAAGTGACTTTGTTATGAGCTCATTCTCATTAACAATGCCACTGATTTTGATGACATGCTTTACACGCATATAATTAAAAAAATCTTTCCCCAGTTCTTAGTACTACAAAAAGCTTGATTAGGCAATTTGCTCTTTTCATTATGTCAGCTAAGAAGACATCAACTGAAAGAACAGGGAAAACCAGTAGAAGGCATGAATATTAATATGGAAAAACCTCTCTAAATGGGAAATGCCTTAAGGACTGAAAAAGAATAGGAGATATGCCAAAATGTCTTTAACTGCTCAGAGTAGTAACAAAAGCATGACCAAATGCAGTTAGATTTGCACTGGCTCTGATAAACAAGGAAGCATTCCATAAAACAAAGTTTTCCTATGGCTTCAAGAAATGGAATCATTACAGTGTCGATGCCTGTGTTACTTACCTTACTATAAAGAGTTTTTTTGTTAAATATTTTATTTATTTATTTGAGAAAGAGAGAGAGCATGAGTGGGGAAGGGGCAGAGGTAGAGAGAGAAGGAGAAGCAGACTCCCCCCTGAGCATGGAGCCCAATGCAGAGCCCAAACTGGAGCCCAACACGGACCCCGACATGGAGCCCAATGCCGGGCCAATCCCCTAACCCTGAGATCATGACCTGAGTTGAAGTCAGATGCTTAGCCCACTGAGCTACCCGGGGCCCCTTTTACTGTAAGGACTTATAAAGACCCACTCTGGTTTTTAAGTTTGTGATCCTCTTGTAACCCATTTTGTCATTTTCAAAGTCCATATAAGCTTTATTTCTAGTGGTAAATAATGAAAGCCATTATTTAACCATACAGAAGTTTGTGTATTTAGAGTGTACACCATTGCTGATCATTTTATCTATATGCTCACCCACCCACACTGATAACATAATAGGTGTGTCTCTGAGTGGTTGTCTTTTTGATTTGTATAACTATATACTAAAAATAAGTGTGAATTATATATTTTGTAAACTGTCCAGTGTGTTAGAATAATTCACAATAACAATGCATATCATTTCAGAGTAAAACAACTTTTTTATGATTTTTCCCCAGGAATTCTCATTCCAGACACAGTGAGTTTTTCTCAGTAAACTAGAAGTAGTATATGGCAGTCTGAAGTCCCAAAATATCTACTTTACCATTAGATATACTGTCTTTTGAGTCTTAGAATGCTATTAGAAAAGGAGAAAGGGATCCTGAATGAGGACATAGCAGACAACTAAAGATTAATCTCACCCACTTTATAATTTTGCTGTATTTCAATTCTGCTACACATAACACAAATACTGGAATTATGTCACATTCTGTGAATTGAGTGAATTTAAACTCAGTGACCTTGAAAGTAAAATTGCTCTCCCAAGTGACATCTAACAATGAACAATGCCTCCTCATGGTGGTAGTCCAGAAAAATTCAGTTCACTGAATGGTAGAGTGAATCATTAATTAGTGCAAGAATTTCATAAATTGCTGCTGTTCTTTGAATCAATTCAGACCAGTCTTATTATTTATTATGTAAAATATATTTTTATACTGCAAAGATCAAAATGTAGTTGGCTCAATAGTCAACATAATCCATATCACAGAATGAGGCAACCTCGTTTGAATTACTCCTAATGCCATAGAATAGCATACCTGCAAATAAACAAACCCACCTTCTTATCTCCTTGAAAATCTCCAGAGCACTTATGTGATTTTATTTTGTCTCCATTCATATTAAATATGGAAGTTAGCTTACGAGAATGTTTATTTTCATAAGGAAAATACATTGCATCCAAGCTTTATGATCTTGAATGCATTTCTAGTTTAATAAGCAAGTAACTTAATTTAGGACCTATGTCTAATTACAGCACATTAAATCCATAACTTGGCAATAATCTTTTTCCCATTATTATCTATATGAGGATTTTCAAATAAATTGAAAATTAATTACTTACCCCCTTGCTTTGCAGAATATTTTGTGTGCATCTGTGTACTTAAGCAAATTTCTCTTACTGTGTTAAAAGGCAAAGATATATCTGATGCACTAACCTTCTAGGTAGCATAAGGCAAGATTGTATAGATATACACAAATCAAACATAGCATCTTGGCTGAACCTCTATGTTGATGATTTTGTTTTTCTTTCTCTAAGTACAGTTGCACAATTTTATAAAAATAGTCTAATTCTCCTATTGCTACTTCTAGATCTGAATTTATCACACACTTATTAATACCCTGGATTCTGAAACCTCACTATAACCTTGTTTTTATGGGTGGCATACATGAAATCAAACTACATGTGAATCAAGATGTTAAAAATAGGGTGCCTGGGTGGCTCAGTTGGTTAAGCGACTGCCTTTGGCTCAGGTCATGATCCTGGAGTCCCTGGATCGAGTCCCGCATCGGGCTCCCTACTCGGCAGGGAGTCTGCTTCTCCCTCTGACCCTCCCCCCTCTCATGTGCTCTCTCTCATTCTCTCTCTCTCAAATAAATAAATAAAATCTTTAAAAAAAAGATGTTAAAAATCAAATTTTAACTTCTGAATAACCTTTTAATTTTTAAATCAAGATCTAAAATGAAATCATATTACACAAAATTTTACTCTATCATGCATCATGTTATAAAGGCATCTGTATTATGTCTGTGTCACTTATGGATACACTACCTAAAAGACAAAGTACACAAATTTAACCAAACACCTTCTTTCCAACCACTTGTCAGGTACAAATTGTTTTCTTACTCAGATTATATGAAATTATACTAAAGGTCACTATTGATTTGTAATGTCCTATAGAGTCAGTCGAACAACCATGACATTAGATTTTCAACTTCAGAGTGTGTATAGTAAAATTTTTGAAATACTAACTTTAAAAATGGGGCATGGCTCAACATCTTCAAAGAAAAATGTGGCTAGATTTGTTTTATTCTTGAAAGTAAGCACTTTCTGGTATAATACCATCAGAGCTAACTGAGCACAGCAAGTATCTGCTGTGTACCTACATTTTTAGGGTTTTTAAACATTAAAATGGATTAGTAAAGTTGATTTTGCCCTAGGGGTCCTAAAATTTAAAGCTTGTACATGTTTGGGACAATCTGGTATATCCTACCTGAAGGCAAGTGTGTGAACTCAATAACCTCCAACATTATAATTGGATTTTTTTTTACTCCAAATCTTATTAATAAGACTTATGAGAAAGCTTTTCTGTCTCCTTTTGAAAGTTTTTGTTAAGGAGAAGCAAGGGTAAGATATGATTTGGAATATAATACATCTGTCTTTTAATCATTTGAATTTTCAATTACTTATTCAATGTAATCAGAGAACAAAATAATCATTTCTCTGTGTAGCTATAAACAGACTATTTATTATTATCCAAATATGCTGGATATTACTCAGTTTTGTCTTTGGCCATATTAAGTGGCATGATCTATTTGACAACTCAGAATCCAAAAGGAGATTATCCTCAAAAGAATAATTTTTAAATATCAAATGATTTATATAATGTAGATAAAATTATGAATAAAGTTACTTTCACCATTATCATTCTCAAACAACAGGAGGAGATTTTCACAAATGCGGACAGTAAACAGAATGGAATACTAAATAGCTACCACGTTGTTAAAAATCACACCCTTATAATGGATTATTGTGAGTCCCTAGAATGAAAACAATAATAATAGAATAATAGAATAAATAGGAAAATAGAATAAACCTTTGAAAACAATGTGTTTTCTTCTGCAATAATGATCTGAAAGCAAGATGGACTATTTCAAAATAGCCCTTGCCCATGAGGTTCTGGGAAGCTATTGTTTTTCCAACTTGGGGAAAGTAAAAGAGATAGTAAACATAACTAAAGTGCCCTAAGATAACCACCAAAATCTTGCAAAATCATGAGTATGGTCAGAAACAAGTTATGTTGGATTAGTAAGTGAGAAACAAAATATTTTGTTAGCTAACAGTAATGAGTGTGGTAGTGCTTCTTGCCAGGAAGAAAAATGTTAAAGATAATAAACAATCTCTATGAAGAATATTCACTTAATGACTTAAAAAAAATAAGGACAAATTTTCTATCTAATGGGCAGTTGCTTAAGAAATTGATTTCAAGAAGCTTGAAACTAAAAATTATATGTCCTTATAAGATATTGTACTGGTTACTTTTATGTGTGAACTTGGCTAGGCTATAGTACCCAGTTATTTGATCAAACACTAATCTATATGTTGCTGCAAAGGTACTTGCAAATGTAGTTAATATTTACAATCAGTTGATTTTAAGTAAGGGATATTATCCTAGACAATGTAGGTGGGCTTCATCCAGTTGAAAGACTTTAAGAACAAAAAGTGAGGTTTCCCAGCAAGAAGAAATTCTGATTCAAGAATGCAGCATCAAGTCCTACCTGAGTTTCCAGCCTTCCATTTGTTCTACAGATTTCAGCCCCCACAATTATGTAAGTGAAGGGTAGCAAATTTCCCCCCTCCAATATATGCCTCTTTGGCATATTCAGTACTTTAAGCTGGTTATTTTAAGAAACTGCAGACATAAGAGAAGTTCTGAAAACCAATAAAAGTTACATTTTTCTAAGATACATTTACAAAGGAAATCTCCATTGATATGGGTATCTCCCTTGCTATACCAGGAAGAGGGGAATGACAAAATTTCTAGGCACTCTTAACAATGGAGAAACAAGGACTTAAATCTGCATAAAAATCTTACCCTTGTTTACTGTGCTTTTCCTGGCAATCTTCCATAACTGACTCCTCACCCCCAGTATCTTTGTCTTTAGCTGAGGATGGTATGCATATAGTGATGGCTTTGGCCATTTTGGGGAGTTACTCAAATTTTTCTGGGTCTCTTCCATATATACATATTATTAAATTTTTTATTTGTTTTCCCCCAGTTATATCTGTTTTATGTCAATTTAATCCTTAGACCAGCCAAAGAACCCAGGAGGATGGAAGAAAAAATATTTTTCTCCCCAACATGAGCCAATTCTTTAAATTTCTCTCTTTCTCTCTCTCTCTATAGATGATATAGATATAGATGATATAGATATAGATGATATAGATAGATAAAAATATATAGAGATAGAGATATAGACATAGATGATATAGATATAGATATCTCCCCCTCCCTCCACACATACACATAAATATATATCATATTATATTGGCTCAGTTTCCTTCTCTTGAAAACCCTGACTGATACAGATATGTGCACATACACTCATGCATACACACAGTCTTTAAAGATATTTACAAATGGAAATGACAAAGATTCTTATTTTGAATTATCTGGCAAGTGAAATGATGCAGTATCCATACCTAGAACTTATAGCTTATATTTCATAATATGGGTCAGTATAGAGAAGTCAAAACTTAGGTAAGGTCACATCTAAACAAAAACTGTTTTGAAGCAAACTGGAATTTTTGTTCTAAAATAATGGTTTCATAGTTATTTGCACAGAGCCAAACAGAGTCCAACCTAAAGAACAAATAATTTTGTGAGTGACCTCATTACTATCCTCATAATATTGGGGCCTACAAGGAAGTAAGAAATGAGTTGCTTCACATCCCCTCAGGTTCTTCAAAAACAATACCCTGATAAAAAATAAATTAAAAGGACAACTACCCTGATCTACCACCAACAAAAAGCAACAACAACAAAAACAAAGTAATCCACTTCTTGTAAAAATTGACTGTTCTTGGGCCACCTGAGTGGCTCAGTCACTTAAGTGTCTGACTCTTGGTTTTGGCTCAGGTCATGATCTTGGGGTTGTGAGATCAAGCCCTGTGTTGGGCTCTGTGCTTAGTGTGGAGTCTCCTTGAGATTCCCTCTCTTGCTCTCCCTCTGCCTCCCCTGCTCGTTCTCTCTCTCTCTCTCTCTCTCTCTCTCTCTCCTCTCTCTCAAATAAATAAATAAAATCTGTAGTAAACATAAATGACTGCTCCTGGCATCTGGGAAGATGGCAGTGGAGTAGGAGGACCCTAGGCTCACCTTGTCCCACAAATAAAGTTAGATAACTATCAAATCATCCTAAATACCCTAGAAATCGACCTGAGGACTGGCAGAACAAACTCAACAACTAAAGATGGAGAAGAGGCCACATGAAATAGGGTAGGATGTGTGGAGATGTGGCCTGGGAGAGAAACAGATTGTGACCACCATGATGGGGAGGGAGCCACAGTCATGGAGAAGAACATAAGACAAAGTAGCACACAGGGGAGTCCACACAGGGAAAACAAATCCCCATAGCAATTGGTTGGAAGCACAAGAGGCACTGAATTTCCTGAGTTCTTGCAACCACTGGGCTTGGGGACTGTTTTAAAGGTCAGCAAGCTTGGCTCAGGCAGAGTTCAGAGGGCATTGGGATAGCTCTTGGAGAGAAGACAGGGCAAACAGATTATGGACATACAGCATAGAAACAGTGATCTGAAGAGCACAAGGGACACACAGTGGGGAGGTTATTTGCTCATCTCAGAGCTTGTTCCAGAGAGGCAGCATTCACAGAGAGACCCTCCCAGGAACAAAGGAAATTGCAAGTGTCATTTCCCTCCCCTTCCCCTCCGGCCAAGCACAGGGCCACCTGTGGGAACCAGTGCAGTGCGGACACTCCCTACCTAATTTGGTCACACCAATCCCACCCTCTCCCAAGCTCCAGTGCAACTGCCCTTCTCAGTCACATTTGCTTCAACCCCAGTGCAGAACCGAGCCCCTGCCAAACTGTACCTCCCAACCCAGGAGTTTTGCAGGGCCTCACTTCTGTTGGGAGTGGTGACAGGTCTCACTTCACAAGTAGACCAGAGTACACCTAGTTGAAATGTGCCACATTTAAGCAAGGAACCAAACATTGTCCACAACAGGCAAAGAGAGCCTCTGCAGACAACAGCCCTGAAGGATAAAGCATCCAGGACAAAATAACAGAACACATGCAACACACATTGGAGACACTCCCTTAAGTGCCAGGCCCTGGGGAACAGGGGACACTACACTGCAGGTCACTACAGGACCTCTTCTTCATAAGGTCAATACCCACAAGAAAAGGAGACATAACGGACTTTCCTAACACAGAGAAAGGCACAGAAACTTGGATGAAATGAGAAGACAGAGGAATTTGTCCCAAATGAAAGAACAGGAGAAGACCATGGCCAGTGAACTAAGTGGAACACATATCAATAACATGTCTAGTAGAGAATTCAAAGCTGTGGTCATGAAGATACTCACTGGACTTGAGAAAAGAGTAGAAGTCATCAGTGAGACCCTAAATGAAGATATAAGGAATCATATAGCAGAGATAAAGGGTTAAACAAATGAAGTTAGAGACACACTTGCTAGAATGTACAACAGAATGGAAGAAACAGAGGAACAAATTAATAACCTAAAAGACAGAGTAATAGAAAGTAATCAAGCTGAACAAAAGAAAGAAAAAAAGAATTGTGCCAAATGAGAATAAACTTAAAGAACTCAGTGATTCCATCAAACAAAATAACATTCATATTATAGGATCCTGGAAGAAAAAGAGTGAGAAAAAGGGTCAGAAAATTCATTTACTGAAATAATAGTTGAAAAATTTTCCTACTCTGGGGAAGAAAACAGAAATCCAGATACAGCAGGCATAGAGAACAAAATCAACAAAAAAAGATCCACAACGTGACATATTGCAAATAAAATGACAACATGTAATGATAAAGGAAAAAAATAAAAGGCAGCAAAAAAAAAAATGGAGAGAGTTATATACAATGCAAGCTCCATACAGCTATCAGCAATTTTTTCAGCAAAAATGTGGGAAGCCAGAGGGGAGTGGCATGATATAGTCAAATTGCTGATGGAAAAATCTGCAGCCAAGAATAAAAGGAGAGATAAAGAGTTTCCCACACAAAAACTAAAGGAATTCATGACCACAGAACCATCCCTGCAAGAAATATTAAAGGGGACTCTAAGTGGAAAAGAAATACCAAAAGTGACAGTATGAAAGTAGGAAACACAAAAACATTAAAATGAATATTTCTGTAAAAAATCAGTCAAGGAACTTACAAAAGGAAGTAAAATATGCCACTATATATCTAAAATATGGGGAAGAGAGGAGTAAAGAATGGATTCAAAATTAAATGATCATCAATTTAATATAGACTCCTATATGCAGAAGATGATATATACAAACCTAATGGTAACCACAAATAAAAAAACACTAGTAGATAGGGAAAAAAAAATAAAGAAAAAGGAATCCAAATACATCACTAAAGAAAACCAGCAAAACATGAAAGAAAGACAATAATGGAACAGAGAAAAACTTTGGAAAAAAAAAACACAAAACAAGTAATAAAATGGCAATAAATACATATCTATCAATAATTACTTTAAATGTAAATCAAATAAATGCTCCCATCAAAAGACAGGGTGACAGAGTGGATAAAAAACAAGACCCATCTATATGTTGCCTACAAGAGACTCATTTCAGACCTAAAGACACCTGCAGAATGAAAGTGAAGAGACCAAGGAAAATTTACCATGCAAATGGATGTCAAAGGAAAGGTGAAATAACAATACTTATATCAGAAAACTAGATTTTAAAACAAGGACTATAACAATAGATGAAGAATGACAGTAATAATAATAAAGGGTACAATCCAACAAGAAGATATAACAATCATAAATATTTATACAACCAATATATCAGTACCCAAACATATAAAACAGTTAATAATAAACATAAAGGAACTAATCAATAGTAATATAATGATAGTAGGGGACTTTAACACCACACTGACATCAATGGACAGATCATCTAAACAAAATCAATAAGAAAAAAATGGATTTGAATGACATATTGGACAAGGTGGATATAACAGATATATTTAGAACACTCCATCCTAAAACAACAAATTCTTTCCAGGTGCACATGGAACATTCTTCTGAATAGAACACATACTAGGTCACAAAACAAGCCACAATAAAGTCAGAAAGATCATAGTCACACCATACTTTTTTTTTTTCTGAACACAACACTATGAAACTAGAAATCAACCAAAAACCTGGAAAGACACAAAAACCTGGAGGATAAATAAAATGCTACTAAACAATGAACGGGTTAACCAAGAAATCAAAGAAGGTATCTAAAAATACATGGAAAGAAATGAAAATGAAAACACAATGGTCCAAAACCTTTGGGATGTAGCAAAAGCAGTTCTAAGAGGGAAATTTATAGCAATACAGGCCTAACCTAAGAAGCAAGAAAAATCACAAATAAATAACCAAACCTTACACATCTAAAAAAGGAGAACAAACAAAACCCAAAACCAAGAGAAAGAAGGAAGTAATAAAGATTAGAACAGAAATAAATGATATATAAATTTTAAAAAAACAATAGAAAAAATCAATGAAACAGGAGATGGTTGTTTGAAAAGATCAACCAAATTCATAAACCTTTAGTGAAACTTATCAATAAACAAAAAAAATGACTGAAATAAAATCACAAATGAAAGAGGAGACATAGCAAACAACACCACATATATAAAAACAATTGTAAGAGAATATTATAAAAAACTATATGTCAACAAATTGGACAACCTAAAAGAAATGGATAAATTCTTAGAAACATACAATCTACAACAACTGAAGCAGGGAGAAATAGGAAATTTGAATAGACTGATCACAGGCAAGGAAATTGAATCAGTATTAAAAAAAGTACCAAGGAACAAAAGTCCAGAACCAGATGGCTTCACAGGTGAATTCTACCAAACATTTAAAGAAGAGTTAATACCTATTCTTCTTAAACCATTCCAGAAAGGTGGAAAAATAAGGAACACTTCCAAATTCATTATATTAGGCCAACATTACACTAATATGAAGACAAGATAAAGACACCACAAAAAGACAGAACTACAGGCCAATATCCCTGATGAACATAGATAGAAAAATCCTCAACCAAATACTAGCAAACCAAATACAACAATACATTAAAAAATTATTCCCCATGATCAAGTGGGATTTATTCCTGGGATGCAAGGGTTCTTCACTTTGGCAAATCAATCAGCATGATCCATCACATCAATAAGACAAAAGATAAAAACCACATGTTCATTTCAATAGATGCAAAAAAAAAAAGCATTTGATAAACTACAACACACATTCATAATAAAAGCCATCAACAAAGTAGGTTTAGAGGAAACATATCTCAACATAATTAAGGCCACAGATGAAAAACATCATACTAAACAGGAAAAATGAGAGCTTCTCCCTAAGATCAGGAACAAGACAAACATGTGCACTCTCACCACTCTTTTTTAATACAGTTCTGGAAGTCCTAGCCACAGCGATCAGTTAACAAAGAGAAATAAAAAAGCATCCAAATTTGTAAAGAAGAAGTAAAATGTTCACTATTTGCAGATGGCATACTATATATGGAAAACCCTAAAGACACCATAAAAAAAATCTAGAACTGATAAATGAATTCAGAAAATTCATTAAGAAACATACTCTTATTATAGAGAATTCAGAAAATTCATAGAATATAGTACCAATGTGCAGAAATCTATTTCATTTCTATACTCTAATAATGAACCAACAGAAAGATAAATTAAGAAAACAATCCCATTTACTATTGTACCAAAAATAATATGCTATCTAGGAATAAACCTAACCAAAGAGGTAAAAGACCTATTCTCTGAAAACTATAAAACACTGATGAAAGAAATAGAAGACAACACAAAGAAATGGAAAGATATTCCATGCTTATGGCTTGGAAGAACAAGTAGTGTAAAAATGTCTATACTACCCAAAGCATTCTACACATTTAATGCAAACCCAATCAAAATACAACCAGCACTTTTCACAGAACTAGAACAATCTTAAAGTTCGTATGGAACCCCAAAAGACCCCAAATTGCCAAAGCTATTTTGAATAAGAAAAACAAAGCAGGAGACTTCACAATTTCAGACTTCAAGTTATAATAAAAAGCTGTAGTAATAAAAACAGGATGGTGCTGGCAGAAAAATAGACACGTAGATCAATGTAACAGAATAGAAAACCCAGACATTAACCTACAATCATATGGTCAATTAATCTTTGACAAAGTGGAGAATATCCAGTGGGAAAAAGACAGTCTCTTCAACAAATGGTGTTGGGAAAACTGGTCAGCTACATGCAAAAGAATGAAACTGGATCACTTTTTTACACCATACACAAAAATAAATACAAAATGTATTAAAACCTAAATGTGACACTTGAAGCAATAAAAATCCTAAAAGAAACCACAGGCAATCAGGTCTCTGGCATCGACCATAGCAACGTTTTTATAGATATATATGCTGAGGCAAGGGAAATAAAAGCAAAAATAAACCATCAGGGCTATATCAAAATAAATAGCTTCTGCACAGTGAAGGAAACAATCAACAAAACTAAAACACAAAATTCTACATGTGGAACTACTAATACACTATATATTATTTAATTGATTTTAAATAAAATTAAAAATAAAGAAAAAATAAAACACAAGCTACTGAATGGAAGAATAAGATATTTGCCAAAGACATATCTCATAAAGGGTTAGTACCCAAATATATAAAGAACTCATAAACACTTTAAAAAAAATAATCCAATTTAAAAATGGGCAGAAATCATGAACACACATTTCTCCAAAGAAGACATCTAGATGGCCAATAGACACATGAAAAGATGTCAATATCACTCATTATCAGGGAAATGCAAATCAAAACTACAGTGTGATATCACCTCTGACCTGTCAGAATAGCTAAAATCTACAACACAAGAAACAAGTATTGGTGAGTATGCACAGAAAGGGGAACACTCTTACACTGTTTGTGGGAATGCAAACTAGTGCAGCCACTCTGGAAAACAGTATGGAGGTTCCTCAAAAAGTTAAAAACAGAACTACCCTAAGATCCATCAACTGCACTACGATGTATTTACCCAAAGATTACAAAAATACTAATTCAAAGGGATTACTTGCACCCTGATGTTTTTAACAGCATTATCTACAATTGCCGAATTACAGAAACAGACCAAGTGTCCATCAATTGATGAATGGATAAAAATGTGGTATATGTATACAATGGAATATTACTCAGCCATAAAAGAAGAATGAAATCTTGCCATCTGCAACATTGATGGAGCTGGAGGCATAATGCTAGGTGAGATAAGTCAGTCAGAGAAAGACAAATACCATATGATTTCACTCATTTGTAGAAGTTAAGAAAAATGAGCAAAGGGGAAAAAATAGAAAGAAAGACAAATTAAGAAACATACTCTTATTATAGAGAATAAACTGATGGTTACCAGAGGGGAGGTGGGGGAATGGGTAAAATAGGTGATGGAGATTAAGGAGTTACACTTGTGATGAGCACTGGGTGATTATGGGAATGTTGAATCACTATATTGTACACCTGAAACTAATATAACACTGTGTGTTAACCATATGGTTAAGCATCTGCCTTCGGCTCGGGTCATGATCCCAGGGTCCTAGGTTCGAGTCCCACATCCAGCTCCTGGCTCAGCGGGGAGCCTGCTTCTCCCTCTGCCTCTCCCCCTTCTCATGCTCTCTCTCTTTCTCTCTGTATCTCTGTGTCTCAAATGAATAAATAAAATCTTAAAAAAAAGAAATTAATTTTTTAAAAAATAAAATTTTAACTATGTACATGTGCTACCAAGTCAAATAAATAAGTTTTAAGATAAAAAAAAAAAATACTGACTGTTCTTTCAACAATGGATATATCCATCACATATATGTGGCAGAAAAAGAAAACCATTAAATCAATGGAATTCTCTTTATGGGCCATTTTTAAAGTAAAAATTGTTATTTGATTAAGGAGATTAGAATCTTCTCAGATACTGAAGTCAAACAATGTAATAAATTGTGTCCTTAAGAGAGTCAATGGAAACCCAAGTTTGCTATTTCTCCCCCTTTAAAAATTTAATGGGCATTCTAAGACACAGTTTTATCACTGAAATGCTTACTTCCATTTAATCTTTTCAAAATATGCACATGCTTTCTATAACTTAGATTTAAAATATTTCTCTATCATTGCTCCTCTCCTTCTCTTATGTTAGAATGCAAACACCTGAATGATATTTGAAATTATGATGGATATAATGTGTCTTTTCTCCTAGAAATAGTTCTCAAGAACTGAGGTCAGCTTTTTGGGGAAAAAAAAAATACATTTTCCTGGAAGGAACAAACCTAAGGCAACTATAAGGATAAAAGAAAAAAAAAATAGAAATAGTTTCCTTTTATTCCCAAATGATTTTTTCCTGTGATTCATTGAAAGCCAGACTACTTGTGAAGTAATGAATATTCAATAGAGCATTCTGCTACTACAGTGTTCTAAGTGAGATTGACCCAAAAACCAAAACCAAAACCCCCCCAAAAAACAAACCAAAAACAAAACAAACAAACAATAAAACATGCAACCAGCTATCATAGTACCACTCTAAAAAGTGTCTTTCAAATTTAACTATTAAGTATTTCCTTCTTAAGTATTTTTCATGGCAAAATATGCCCCTTGTTTTTCCCTTGGGAAAATGTTTAATTAGTATTATTTTATGTTTATTTTTCTTTTCACAAAGAAAAGGATGTCTATGATAATATTCCTTGCAAACACAAAGAGAAAATGAAACAAGGCATTGGTATACTTAGAATGCAGTGTAACAAAAATTATTTAATAAATATGCCCAGTCATATTCATATGACCAAGGAACTTTTAAAAAAATTCTCATCCTCTAAAGAACCTAAGGAAAAGATCATCAAATTTTTAAAAATTTATAATCAGTAAAATATTGATTATCCAGAACTCTCATTAGGTTTTCAACTCTTGCTATTACTAAATATGTATTTCAAATTTATATACTAAACATAGAAAATGTTTAAAAGATACTAAGCATAATTTTACTGTTCCTAATAATTGAGTGTCACCCTAATAAGTTCAAGGTGTACTAAACAGAACAGGAGTCTTTGCCCCACCATATTATCCTTTGTGAGCTTTTTTTTTGTCACCTCCTGGATGTAAGAAAATTCACTATGATTTTCTTCTGCCATCAGAGAACCTGCCTATAATAGTATCACTTCCCTTTCTTCATTTGCACCTTCCTTTCTCTAATGGCTTTAGAAACCAGATAATGAAGGCTTTTTGTCATTTTATTTTATTTTTTCAATTTGTTATTTAAATTCTAGTTAGTTAACATAGAGTGCAATATTGATTTCAGGAGTAGAATTCACTGGTTCATCATTTACATTCAACACCCCGTGCTCACCATAACAAGTGCCCTCCTTAATACCCATCACCCATCTAGACATTACCCTACCCACATCCCTCCACCAACCCTGTTTGTTTTCTATCATTAATAGTCTCATATGGTTTGTTTTCCACTCTCTCTCTCTCTTTTCCCCTCCTACATGTTCATCTGTTTTGTTTCTTAAATTCCACATATGAGTGAAATCATATGGTATTTTTCTTTCTCTGACTGGCTTATTTCACTTAGCATAATACACTCTAGCTCCTTCCATGTAGTTGCAAATAGCAAGATTCCAACCTTTTTTATGGCTGAGTAATATTTCTTTGTGTATGTATGTATATATATATATATATGTATATATCACTTCTTCAACATAGTTAACACAGTGTTATATTAGTTTCAGGGGTACAATATGGTGATTCAACAAATCCATAATCACCCACACCCCACTTCCCCTCTGGTAGCCATCAGTTTATTCTCTATAATACTAGATGAGCTTGAGAAAAGCATAGAAGACACTAGAGAATCCCTTTTTGGAGAAATAAAAGAACTAAAATCTAAGCAAGTCAAAATCAAAAAGGCTATTAATGAGATGCAATAAAAAATGGAGGCTCTAACTGCTAGGATAAATGAGGCAAAAGAGAGAATTAGTGATGTAGAAGACCAAATGAGGGAGAACAAAAGCACTGAGATTAAGAGAGATAAACAACTACTGTATCATGAGGGGAGAACTCAAGAGATAAGTGATACCATAAAGTGAAACAATATTGGAATAATTGGGATCCCAGAAGAAGAGGAAAGAGAGAGATAGGCAGAAGGTATAATTCAGCAAATGATAGCTGAGAGCTTACTTAATCTGGGGAAAGAAACAGACATCAAAATCCAGGAGGCACAGAGAACCCCCTTCAAAATCAAGAAAAATAGGTCAACACCCTGACACCTAATAGTGAAATTTACAAATCTCAGAGACAAAGAGAAAATTCTGAAAGCAGCTCAGGACAAGAGGTCTATAAACTACAAGAGTAGAAACATTAACAGCAAACCTATCCACAGAGACCTGGCAGACCAGAAATGACAGCCCTGATATATTCAGGGTGCTAAATGAGAAAAATATGCAGCCAAAAATACTTTAGCTAGGATGTCATTCAAAATAGAAGGAGTGATAAAAAGCCTCCAGGACAAACAGAAACTAAAAGAATTTGTGATCACCAAACCAGCCTTACAAGAAATATTAGAAGGGGTATTTTAATCAAAGAGAGAGCCCAAAAGTATCAAAGACCAGAAAGGAAGAGACAACTTTACAGGAAACACAATGGCACTAAATTCGTATCTTGCAATAGTTACTCTGAATGCAAAAGGGCTAAATGCCCCAATCAAAAGACACAAGATATCAGATTGGATACAAAAGCAAGACCAATTGATATGGTGTCCACAAGAGACATATTTTAGATAGAAAGACACCTCCAGATTTAAAATGAGGGGATGGAAAATCATTTATCATGCTAATGGACATCAAAAGAAAGTTGGGATGGCAATCCTTATATCAGACAAATTAGGTTTTAAAACAAAGACTGTAATAAGAGTTGAGGAAGGACACTATATCATACTTAAAGGGTCTATCAAACAAGAAGATCTAACAATTGTAAATATTTATGCCCCTAACATGGGAGCAGCCAATTATATATTATATATAATATAATTTATATATTACATATTTAATATATATAATTATAATTAATATGCCATATTAATTGTATACAATAAAATTAAATATAATATATAATAATATTAATTATATATAATATAATTATATTACATATATAATATTATATATAATATATCATATAATTATATAATAATTATTATAATTAATTGGTTTATATAATATATATTATATAAGCCAATTAATAACAACATCAAAGAAACACACTAATAATAATACAATAATAGTAGGGGTCGTTAACACCCCCCTCATAGCAATGGACAGATCATGTAAACAGAAGATCAACAAGGAAATAAGGGCTTTGAATGACATACTGGATCAGATGGCCTTCACAAATATATTCAGAATATTCCACCCCAAAGCAACAGAATACTCACTCTTCTCGAATGTACATGGAACATGCTCCAGAACAGATAACATCCTGGGTCACAAATCAGGTCTCAACCAGTACCAAAAGATTGGGATCATTCCATGCATATTTTCAGACCACAGCGCTTTGCAACTAGAACTCAATCACAAGAGGAAAGTCGGAAATAACTCAAATACATACAGGCTAAAGAGCATCCTACTAGGGAATGAATGGGTCAACCAGGACATTAAAGAAGAATTAAAAAATTTTGTGGAAACAAATGAAAATGAAAACACAACTGTTGAAAATCTTTTGGATGCAGCAAAGGCAGTCCTAAGAGGGAAGTATAGAATACTACAAGCCTTTCTCAAGAAACAAGAAAGGTCTCAAATACACAACCTAACTCTACTCTTAAAAGAGCTGGAGAAAGAACAGCAAATAAAGCCTAAACCCAGCAAGAGAAGAGAAATAATAAAGACCAGAGCAGAAATCAATGAAATAGAAACCAAAAGAACGGTAGAACATATTAATGAAACTAGCTTCTGGTTCTTTGAAAGAATTAAAAAGATCAATAAACCCCTGGCCAGACTTACCAAAAAGAAAAGAGAAAGGACCCAAATAAATAAAATCATGAAAGAGAAGTGATCACAACTAATCCAGGAGACATACAAACAATTATAAGAACATATTATGAGCAACTATATTCCAACAAATTAGTCAATCTGGAAGAAATAAAAGAAGAAATGGATGCATTCCTAGAGACATATAACTACCAAAACTGAACCAGGAAGAAATAGAAAACCTGAACAGACCCATAAAAATCAAGGAAATTGAAGCAGTAATAAAAATTTTCCCAAAAAACAAGAGCTCAGGGCCGGATGTCTTCCCAGGGGAATTCTACCAAACATTTGTTTAATTAACATATAATGTATTAATTGTTTCAGGGGTACAGGTCTGTGATTCATCAGTCTTCCACAATTCACAGCACTCACCATATCACATACCCTCCCCAATGTCCATTACCCAGCCACCCTATCCCTCCCACCCCCCTCCACTCCAGCAACCCTCACTTTATTCCCTCTGATTAAGAGTCTCTTGTGGTTTGTCTCCCTCTCCAGTTTCATCTTGTTTCATCTTTCCCTCCCTTCCCATATCATCTTCTGCCTTATTTGTCAAATTCCACATATCAGTGAGATCATATAATTGTCTTTCTCTGATTGACTTATTTTGCTCAGCATAATACCCTCTAGTTCCTTCCATGCCATTGCAAATGGCAAGATTTCATTTTTTTGATGACTGCATAATATTCCATTTCTACCAAACATTTAAGAAAGAATTGGTACCTATTCTTCTGAAGCCCTTTCAAAAAACAGAAATGGAAGGAAAACTTTCACTCATTCTATGAGGCCAGCATTACCTTGATCCCCAAATCAGACAAAGACACCACCAAAAAGGAGAATTACAGACCAATATCCCTGATGAACATCAATGCCAAAATTCTCAGCAAAATACTAGCCAATAGGATCCAACAGTACATTAAAAGGATTATTCACCACGACCAAGTGGGATTTATTCCTGGGCTGCAACTGGTTCAACATCTGCAAATCAATCAATGTGATACACTACATAAGTGAAAGAAAGGACAAGAACCATTTGATCCTCTCAATAGATGCAGAAAAAACACTTGACAAGGTAAAGCATTCTTTCTTGATTAAAACTCTTCACAGTGTAGGGCTAGAGGGTACATACCTCAATATCATAAAAGCCATTTATGAAAAACCCACAGTGAATATCATTCTCAATGGGGAAAAAAATGAGAGCTTTTCCCCTAAGATCAGGAACATGGCAGGGATGTCCACTATTACCACTGCTGTTCAACATAATACTAGAAATCCTAGCCTCAGCAATCAGACAACAAAAGGAAATCAAAGGCATTCAAATTGGCAAAGAATTCAAACTCTCATTCTTTGTAGATGACATGATACTCTATGTGGAAAACCCACATATTGGGGTGCAGGTACCCTTTTTGAATCACTACATTTCACCTCAAAATTGCTAGAACTCACACAGGACTTCAGTAAAGTGGCGGGATATAAAATCAATACACAGAAATCAGTGGAATTTCTATACACCAACAATGAGACAGAAGAAAGAATTAAGAAGTCCATCCCATTTACAATTACACCCCAAATCATAAGATATCTAGGAATAAACCTACCCAAAGTGGCAAAGGATCTGTACTCAGAAAACTATATAATACTCATGAAAGAAATTGAGGAAGACACAAAGAAATGGAAAAACTTTCCATGCTCATGGATTGGAAGGAGAAATATTGTTAAAATGCCTATGCTACCTAGAGCAATCCACTCATTCAATGAAATCCTTATCAAAATACCATCAACTTTTTTTCACAGAACTGGAACAAATAATCCTAAAATTTGTATAGAACCGTAAAAGACCCAGAATAGTCAAAGGAATGTTGGAAAAAAAGAAAAAAAAAACTGGTTGTATCACAATTCCGGACTTCAAGATCTATTACAAAGCCGTAATCATCAAGAGAGTATGGTACTGGCACAAAAACAGACACATAGATCAATGGAACAGAATAAAGAACCCAGAAATGGGCCCTCAACACTATGGTCAACTAATCTTTGACAAAGTAGGAAAGAATATCCAATAGAAAAAAGACAGTCTCTTCAACAAATGGTGTTGGGAAATTTGGACAGCCACATGCAGAAGAATGAAACTGGACTGCTTTCTTACAACATACACAAAAATAGACTAAAAATTGATGAAAGACCTAAATGTGAGACAGGAATCCATCAAAATCCTAAAGGAGAACACAGGCAGCAACCTTTTGACCTCAGCCACAGCACCTTCTTGCTAGACACATCTCCAAAGGCAAGGGAAACAAAAGCAAAAATGAACTATTGGGACTTCATCAAGATAAAAAGCATTTGCACAGCAGAGGAAATAGTCAACAAAACCAAAAGAAGACTGACAGAATGGGAGAAGATATTTGTAAATGTCTTATCAGATAAAGGGCTAGTATCCAAAATCTATAAGGAATTTATCAAATTCAACACCGAAAGAATAAATAATCCAATCAAGAAATGGACAGAAGACATGAACAGATATTTCTCCAAGGAAGACATCCAAACGGCCAACAGACACATGAAAAAGTGCTCAACATCACTCAGCATCAGGGAAATATAAGTCAGAACCACAATGAGATACCACCTCACACCAGTCAGAATGGTTAAAATTAAGTCAGGAAATGATAGATGTTAGCAAGGATGCGGAGAAAGGGGAACCCTCCTACATTGTTGGTGGGAATGAAAGCTGGTGCAGCCAGCCACTCTGGAAAACAGTATGGATGTTCCTCAAAAAGCTGAAACTAGAGCTACCCTATGACCCAGCAATTGCCCTACTGGGTATTTACCCCAAAGATACAAAAGGGTACCTGCACCCCAATATTTATAACAGCAATGTCCACAATAGCCAAACTATGGAAAGAGCCCAGATGCCCATTGACAGAGGAATGGATAAATAAGATGTGGTGTATACACACACACATACACACACACACACAAAATGGAATATTACACAGCCATCAAAAAATGAACTCTTGCCATTTGCAATGATGTGGATGGAACTAGAGGGTATTATGCTAAGTGAAATAAATCAATCAGAGAAAGACAATTATATGATCTCACTGATATGGGGAATTTGAGAAACAAGGCAGAGGATCATAGGGGAAGAGAGGAAAAAGTGAAACAAGATGAAACCTGATCGGGAGACAAACCATAAGAGACTCTTAATCAGAGGAAACAAAGTGAGGGTTTGCTGGAGGGGAGGTGGTTGGGGGGATGGGATAACTGTGTGATGGACATTGGGGAGGGTATGTGTTGTAATGAACACTGGGAATTATATAAGACTGATGAATCAGATACCTGTACCCCTAAAATAAATATAACATTATATGTTAATTAATTGAATTTAAATTTAAAAAAATAAAACCAAAGTCATTTTTCTGGGAACCATCATCATACCCAACAATTTTTTTTTCTTCATTTACTGTCTTAACCTCACATTCTATTGTCTTGCACACTAAGAACGGTTTGAATGTTGAGGTACTTATTATTGGGTTAAATTGAATTAGATAGTCTTAAATAAGTATTCAGTTTCATTATCAGGGCACAGAATATGTGACTAAATGGACTATGACCAAATTTGCAGACAGTGACAGAGGTGTCTGAGCTTCTGTACTCACATTATGCCCTCCTGCCATAATTCATCATCATCATGAATGGGTCATATCCACCATAGGTGGTTTTCATTTGGCAAAACCATGTTTCCTATCAAAGCACTCTCTGCCATCTTGAATTTGCCCCAAATGGCAATTTATATTATTGAAGATGAAATCATTTGGGATAACTTTATTATTTTTTAAAGGTTTAACACCAATTTATTATCTTACAGTTCTGTAGGTTGAAGTGTGACATGGTTCCCACTGGGCTAAAATCAAGGTGTTGAGAGGAACTTTCTTTCTGGTGGCTTTAGGGGAAAATTTGTTTCCCTGCTCATTTGGGTGCTTGGTAGGATTCAATTTTTTGCTGTCATAGGGTTGACATCTCTTTCCTTGATGGTTGTCAGTCGAGAGCTGTTCCCAGCTTCTAGTGGCCAAATGCATTCCTTGGGTTATGGATTCCTTCCTCATCTTCAAAGCCAGCAACAATGGATTGAGTCTTCTGCTTTGAATTTCTCCTGCCTCTTCTTCAGTCTCACCTCCCTGACCCAAACTTCTGCCTCCCTCTTCCACTTTTAAGGACTCGTGTGATTAGATTGAGCCCACCTGGATAAACCAGGCTAACTTCCTCATCTCAAGGTCTTCAACTTTAATCACATCTGCAAAGTCCATTTTGCCATATAAGATATGTATTCACAGGTTCTGAAGATTAAGATGTGGACATCTTGGGGGGGGGGGCATTATTCTGCCTACCACTTAACCAATTTTCTAGTTCAAGGGAAGACAAATCTTAATTCTCCTATTTTCTTTCTTTCTTTCTTTTTAATAGGTTCTATGCCCAACATGGGGCTTAAACTCATGACCCTAAGATCAAGAGTCACCTGCTCTACCAACTGAACCAACCAAGGACCCCTAATTCTATTCCTCTTGTGTGATTTCTTTTTTTTTTTTTTAATTTTCATTCAATTAGCCAACATATAGTACATCATTAGTTTCAGATGTAGAGTTCAGTTATTCATCAGTTGCATATAACACCCAGCCTCATGTAGGATTTAAAAAGAATTTCTTCAGGGCATCTGGGTGGCTCCGTTGGCTAAGTGTTTGACTTTGACTCATGTCATGATCTCAGAGTCCTGTGATTGAGCCCCACGTCAAGCCCCATGTCAGCCTCCCCACTCTCCACTCAGTGGGGAGTCTGCTTGTCCCTCTGCCCCTCCCCCCACTAATTTTCTCTCTCTCTCAAATAAATAAACCTTATAAAAAAGAGTTTCCTCCACCAGGACTAACTACCCAATGCATAGCTTGTGTACATTTAAGAGATTCTAATTTAGAACCTGAAAGACGGAAGGGTCCATATTTCTTCTCTGCCCTTCCCTTCATGCACATATCTGGCTTTCCTACTAGACTGTAAATTTTTTAGAGTATAAGCATTGGGTCTTAGGAAACATTACATCCCACACTGTACTGTACAGTCCATGTAATAATTGTTAGTTTTAAAGAATGACACTAATGGGTCTCTTCCTATGCTGAAGACTGAAATGAGATTTACAATCCAGGATTTTTAAGGACATTTCATCACAGTTGCTGGGGATGGAAATGTTAGGATTCTACAGGTGAAAACAGGACAAATCAAGATTAGGAGAGTGCCCTTTGGTGTGGAATGAAAAGGGATGGATTTGAACCCCTTTTTACCATTTTGTAAGAGATTGGCAGTGGAAGTGGAGATTTCCTATATTCCATAACCATGCCAGTAGCAACTAGGGTAGAGCCTCAACTGAAGAGCAGAATGGGACCCATAATGCTAGAGCTTGTTATCAGTTTATGAAGTAGAAGCAGTGAAAGTGGCAGGTGGCTACAAATAAAAGGACTAAAAGGCATTCCTCTGGTAGCACGGGGTACAGAAAAGTTGCTCAAATTATAGGAGCAAGTCACAATTCTTTATAAAACAACTGTCCTGAAGTGCATAAATGTTATCTTCTAGATTTAGCAGTTACAACCAGAAAGCATTACATTTGAGGACAGGGGTCTAATTTTTCCAAAGTATTAAAGTGAAAAATGAGAGAGCTATATAAATATACTATGTTTTCAGTGACTGAACCAAATTAGGTGTTCTTAAACTGAAGTACGTAGTGTCAAGAGTCTGTGACCTACTGAATTATTAAGTAAAAACATTTCTGTACACAGCTTTTGGTGGATCATCCATAGCTTTCATCATATTCTTTTTTTTTTTTTTTTAAGATTTTATTTATTTATTTGACAGAGAGAGACACAGCGAGAGAGGGAACACAGGCAGGGGGAGTGGGAGAGGAAGAAGCAGGCTTCCTGCCGAGCAGGGAGCCTGATGTGGGGCTCAATCCCAGGACACCGGGATCATGACCTGAGCCGAAGGCAGACACTTAACGACTGAGCCACCCAGGCGCCCCAGCTTTCATCATATTCTTAAGGGAGCTTCTGAGCCCACAGAAGCTTAAGACCACTGATAGAGTTACTATTTAAGTTTCCTTTTTACATATTGTTTATTATGTTTCATTGAAGCCTAAAACAGTTGTCTTTTAACAAAATATGTTGCTATTTCTAAAGAACACTGATTTTTTCTGTAGAAAACTCAGGCAACTTTATAACTCAATATTTTAATACTAAACATTACAACAATAATTTTTTTTGGTGATTTTTCAGACTTTGCAATTGCACAAGACAAATATTTATTTTACTTAACAATAAAATTCTGAAGCAATTGATAGGTACCATTAGAATACTAGGTTAATTTGGAAATGCTTAGAATTATTACTAATGACAAAAAAAATTAGATTCTATTTAGACCAGAAGGTTAACCTAATCTCATTGTACTTGCTATTATTTTATAAAAGAGCTAAAAATTTTCAATCATTTGAATTAATAAAATAATATTAAGCTATTAAAAATAACCACTAAGTATAATATTTTCTTTCAAATTTTTATTTAAATTCAAGTTAGCTAACATACGGTATAATACTAGTTTTAGGTGTGAATGTAGTGATTCACCACTTAACATACAACACCCAGTGCTCGTCACAAGAGCCCTCCTTAATACCCAACACCCATTTAACCCATACCCCTGCCCACCTCCACTCCAGTAACCCTCAGTTTGTTCTCTAGAGTTAAGAGTCTGTTTTATGATTTGCTTCTCTTTTTATTTCTCTCCTATGTTCATCTGTTTTATTTCTTAAAATCCACATATGAATGACCTCATATGATATTTGTTTTTCTCTGACTTATTTTACTTCGAATAATACTCATTAGCTCCACCCACATCATGGCAAATGGCAAGATTTCATTCATTTTTTATGACTGAGTAATATTTCATTGTATATATATATATATATATACCACCTATTATTTTTTTGTTATTTATTTTTTATTATGTTATGTTAATCACCATATATTACATCAGTTTTTGATGTAGTGTTCCATGATTCACTGTTTGCATATAACACCCAGTGCTCCATGCAGTACATGCCCTCTTTAATACCCATCACCAGGCTAACCCATCCCCCTTCCCCCTTCCCCTCTAGAACCCTCAGTTTGTTTCTCAGAGTCCATAGTCTCTCATGGTTCATCTACCCCTCCAATTTCCCCCCCTTCATTTCTCCCTTCCTGCTATCTCCTCCTCCTCCTCCTCCTCCTCCTCCTCCTCCTCCTCCTCCTCCCCCTCCTCCTCCTCCTCCTCCTCCTCCTCCTCCTTCTTCTTCTTCTTCTTCTTCTTCTTCTTCTTCTTCTTCTTCTTCTTCATCTTCTTTTTCACATATAATGTATTATTTGTTTCAGAAGTACAGGTATGGGATTCAACAGTCTTACCCAATTCACAGTGCTCACAATAGCACATACCTTCCCCAATGTCTATAACCCAGCCACCCCATCCCTCCCATCCCCCACCACTCCAGTAACCCTCAGTTTGTTTCCTGAGATTAAGAATTCCTCTATCAGTGAGGATATATGATATATCTTCCTCTGATTGACTTATTTCGCTCACAAGAGTACCCTCCAGTTCCATCCACGTCATTGCAAATGGCAAGATTTCATTCCTTTTCATGGCTGCATAATATTCTATGGTACATATATACCACATCTTCTTTATCCATTCATCTGTCGATGGACATCTTGGCGCTTTCTAGAGTTTGGCTATTGTGGACATTGCTGCTATAAACATCCTGGTACACGTACCCCTTCGGATCCCTACATTTGTATCATTGGGGTAAATACCCTGTAGTGCAATTGCTGGGTCAGAGGGTAACTCTATTTTCAACTTTTTGAGGAACCTCCATACTGTTTTCCAGAGTGGCTGCACCAGCTTGCATTCCCACCAACAGTGTAGGAGGGTTCCCCTTTCTTCGCATCCTCACCAATATCTGTCGTTTCCTGACTTGTTAATTTTAGCCATTCTGACTGGTGTGAGGTGGTATCTCATTGAGGTATTGATTTGGATTTCCCTGATGCCGAGCGATGTTCAGCACTTTTTCATGTGTCTGTTGGCCATTTGGATGTCTTCTTTGGAAAAATATCTGTTCATGCCTTCTGCCCATTGCTAGATTGGATTATTCTTTGGGTGTTGAGTTTGATAAGTTCTTTATAGATTTTGGATACTAGCCCTTTATCTGATATGTCATTTGAAAATATCTTCTCCCATTCTCTCAGTTGTCTTTAGGTTTTGTTGACTGTTTGCTGTGCAAAAACTTTTTATCTTGATGAAGTCCCAATAGTTCTTTTCTGCCCTTGCTTCCCTTGCCTTTGGCGATGTTTCTAGGAAGAAGTTGCTGCAGCTGGGAGGTCAAAGAGGTTGCTGTCTGTGTTCTCCTTTAGGATTTTGATGGACTCCTGTCTCACATTTAGGTCTTTCAACCATTTGGAGGCTATTTTTGTGTGTGGTGTAAGGAAATGGTCCAGTTTCATTCTTCTGCATGTTGGTGTCCAATTTTCCCAACACGATTTGTTGAAGAGACTGTCTTTTTGCCATTGGACATTCTTTCCTGCTTTGTCGAAGATTAGTTGACCATAGAGTTGAGGGTCCATTTCTGAGCTCTGTCTTCTGTTCCATTGGTCTACGTGTCTATTTTTGTGCCAGTACCATACTGTCTTGATGATGGCAGTTTTGTAATAGAGCATGAAGTCTGGAACTGTGATGTCATCAGCTTTGCTTTTCTTTTTCAACATTCCTCTGGCTATTTGAGGTCTTTTCTGGTTCCATAAAAATTTTAGGATTATTTGCTCCATTTCTTTGAAAAGAGTTGATGGTATTTTGATAGGGATTGCATTGAGTGTGTAAATTGCTCTAGGTACCATTGACATCTTCACAATATTTGTTCTTCCAAACCATGAGCATGGAATGTTTTTCCATTTCTTTGTGTCTTCCTCAATTTCTTTCATGAGTATTTTATAGTTTTCTGAGTACGGATTCTTTGTCTCTTTGGTTAGATTTATTCCTAGGTATCGTATGGTTTTGGGTGCAATTGTAAATGGGATTGACTCCTTAATTTCTCTTTTTTCTGTCTTGTTGTTGGTGTATAGGAAGGCCACTGATTTCTGTGTATTGATTTTATATCCTGCCACTTTACTGAATTTCTGTATGAGTTCTAGCCGTTTTGGGGTGGAGTCTTTTGGGTTTTCCACATAAAGTATCATATCATCTGCAAAGAGTGAGGGTTTCACTTCTTCTTTGCTGAGTCAGATGCCTTTTATTTCTTTTTGTTGTCTGATTGCTGTGCCTAGGACTTCTAATACTATGTTGAATAGCAGTGGTGATAGTGGACATCCCTGCCGTGTTCCTGACCTTAGGGGGAAAGCTCTCCATTTTTCCCCATTGAGAATGATATTTCCTGTGGCTTTTTCATAGATGGCTTTTATAATATTGAAGTATGTACCCTCTATCTCTATATTCTGAAGAGTTTTGATCAAGAAAGGATGCTGTACTTTGTCAGTGTTTTTTTCTGCATCTATTGAGAGGATCATATAGTCCTTGTTCTTTCTTTTATTAATGTATAGTATCACATTGATTGATCTGTGGATATTGAACCAACCTTGCAGCCCAGGGATAAATCCCACTTGGTCATGGTGAATAATCCTTTTAATGTACTGTTGGATCCTATTGGCTAGTATTTTGGTGAGAATTTTTGCATCCATGTTCATCAAGGATATTGGTCTGTAATTCTCCTTTTGGATTGGGTCTTTGTCTGGTTTGGGGATCAAGGTAATGGTTGCCTCATAAAATGAGTTTGGAAGTTTTCCTTCCATTTCTATTTTTTGGGGCAGTTTCAGAAGAATAGGTATTAATTCTTTGAATGCTTGGTAAAATTCCCCTTGGAAGCCATCTGGCCCTGGGCTTTTGTTTGTTGGAAGATTTTTGATGACTGCTTCAATTTCCTTAGTGGTTATAGGTCTGTTCAGGTTTTCTATTTCTTCTTGGTTCAGTTTTGGTAGTTGATACATCTCTAGGAATGCATCCATTTCTTCCAGGTTATCTAATTTGCTGGCATATAGTTGCTCATAACATGTTCTTATAATTATTTGTATTTCTTTGGTGTTGGTTGTTATCTCTCCTCTTTCATTCATGATTTTATTTATTTGTGTCCTTTCTCTTTTCTTTTTGATAAGTCTGCCAGGGCTCTTACCAATCTTATTAATTCTTTCAAAGAACCAGCTCCTAGTCTTGTTGATCGGTCCTACTGTTCTTTTGGTTTCTATTTCATTGATTTCTCTTCTGATTATTATTTCTCTTCTCCTGCTGGGTTTAGGCTTTATTTGCTGTTCTTTCTCCAGCTCCTTTAGGTTTGGGTTTGGTTGTGTATTTGAGACCTTTCTTGTTTCTTTTTTTTTTTAAGATTTTATTTATTTATTTGAGAGAGAGAATGAGATAGAGAGAGCATGAGGGGGGGAGGGTCAGAGGGAGAAGCAGACTCCTCGCTGAGCAAGGAGCCCGATGCGGGACTTGATCCCGGGACTCCAGGATCATGACCTGAGCTGAAGGCAGTCGCTTAACCAACTGAGCCACCCAGGCTCCCCCTTTCTTGTTTCTTGAGAAAGGCTTGTATTGCTATATACTTTCCTCTTAGGACTGCCTTTCCTGAATCCCTAAGATTTTGAACAGTTAAATTTTCATTTTCATTTGTCTCCATGAATTTTTTTAATTCTTCTATGATTTCCTGTTTGACCCATTCATTCTTTTGTAGGATGCTCTTTAGCCTCCATGTATTTGAGTTCTTTCGGACTTTCCTCTTGTGAGTGAGTTCTATTTTCAAAACATTGTGGTCTGAAAATATGCAGGGAATGATCCCAATCTTTTGATACTGGTTGAGACCTGATTTGTGACCTAGGATGTGATCCATTCTGGAGAATGTTCCATGGGCACTAGAGAAGAATGTGTATTCTGTTGCTTTGGGATGGAAACTTCTGAATATATCTGTGAAGTCCATTTGGTCCAGTGTGTCATTTAAAGTCTTTATTTCCCTGTTGATCTTTTGCTTAGATGGTCTGTCTATTTCAGTGAGGGGGTGTTAAAGTCCCCCACTATTATTGTATTGTTGTTGATGTGTTTCTTTGCTTTTGTTATTAATTGGCTTATATAATTGGCTGCTCCCATGTTAGGGGCATAGATATTTACAATTGTTAGATCTTCTTATTGCATAGACCCTTTAAGTATGATATAGTGTCCTTCCTCATCTCTTATTATAGTTTTTGGTTTAAAGTCTAATTTGTCTGATATAAGGATTGCCACTCCAGCTTTCTTTTGGTGTCCATTAGCATGGTAAATAGTTTTCCACCCCCTCACTTTCAATCTGGAGGTGTCTTTGGGTCTAAAATGAGTCTCTTGCAGACAGCATATCCATGGGTCTTGTTTTTTTATCTAATCTGATACCCTGTGTCTTTTGATTGGGGCATTTAGCCCATTTACATTCACGGTAACTATTGAAAGATATGAATTTAGTGCCATTGTATTTCCTGTAAGGTGACTGTTACTGTATATTGTCTGTGTTCCTTTCTGGTCTATGTTACTTTTAGGCTCTCTCTTTGCTTAGAGGACCCCTTTCAAGATTTCTTGTAGGACTTGTTTCGTGTTTGCAAATTCCTTTAGTTTTTGTTTATCCTGGAAGCTTTTGATCTCTCCTTCTACTTTCAGTGAAAGCCTAGCTGAATATAATATTCTTGGCTGCATATTTTTCTCATTTAGTGCTCTGAATATATCATGCCAGTCCTTTCTGGCCTGCCAGGTCTCTGTGGATAGGTTTGTTGTCAATCTAATGTTTCTACCATTGTAGGTTACAGATATCTTCTCCTGAGCTGCTTTCAGGATTTTCTCTTTGTCTCTGAAACTCGTAAGTTTTACTATTAGATGTCTGGGTCTTGACCTTTTTTATTGATTTTGAGGGGGGTTCTCTGTGCCTCCTGGATTTTGATGCCTGTTTCATTCCCCAAATTAGGGAAGTTCTCTGCTATAATTTCCTCCAATATACCTTCTGCCCCCCTCTCTCTTTCTTCTTCTTCTGGGATCCCAATTATTCTAATATTGTTTCATCTTATGGTTCACTTATCTCTGGAATTCTGCCCTCGTGATCCAGTAGTTGTTTATCTCTCTTTTTCTCAGCTTCTTTATTTTCCATCATTTGGTCTTCTATATCACTAATTCTCTCTTCTGCCACATTTATCCTAGCAGTTAGAGCCTCCATTTTTTATTGCATCTCATTAATAGCCTTTTTGATTTTGACTTGGTTAGATTTTAGTTCTTTTATTTCTCCAGAAAGAGTTTCTCTAATATCTTCCATGCTTTTTTCAAGCCCAGCTAGTATCTTTAAAATCATCATTCTGAACTCTAATTCTGACATCTTACTAATGTCCGTAATGATTAGGTCCCTGGCAGTCGGAACTGCCTCTTGTTCTTTTTGTTGAGGTGATTTTTTCTGTCTTGTCATTTTCTCCAGAGGAGAATAGATGAATGAGAGAACAAAATGTTAACAGGGTAACAATGACCCCAGCAAAATATACACTAAACAAATCTGAAGAGACCTGAAACCAGGGGAAAAGAAAGGGAAAGAAAGAAGAAAGAAAAAGAAAAGAAAAAATATATAAAAACAAACAAACAAAAAAAGAGAAAATAATCAAATATGATCAGGCTAGTGCATAGATCAGTGCCACACACTAGATTTTGGGCATATTTTGGTCTGTTAGAAGAAAGTCTCTCCCAAAATTTTAAAGAAAGAAAAAATTATATATGTACAAAAATAAGGGTAAATATGATGAAGGGATGGAATATGACTGTAAGTTGAAAATTATAAAATATTTTACAAAAGGAATTGATAAGAAGTTGGTTGAAAAAAGAAAGAGGATTTGAAAAAACAAAACAAAACAAAGGGAGAGCATGTGAACAGGCAGGATATTAGAAAAAAGCCATACTCTAGAGATTTAGGATATATCTCGGTCTGTTAGAAAAAACTGTATCCCAAAAATTTAAAGACAATACAATTTATATATATATACCAAAAATAAGGTTAACTACTATGAAGGGATAGAATATGACTCTAAAAGTGAAAAATAAAAAAGATTTTTTAAAAAGGGATTGATAAGATGTTGGTTGAAAAAGGGAAAAAGAAAAATTCAAACAAAGAAAAAGAAAAAGAAAGTTAAAAAATTAACCTTGAAAGACTAAAGAATCATGGGGAAAAAAGCCATGAATTCTATATGCTGTTTTCCCTTAGCACTGGAGTTCTGCCGTTCTCATTGATTGTTAAACTTGATCTTGGCTGGCTGTTCTTGCTGATCTTCTGGGGGAGGGGCCTGTTGCCATGGTTCCCAGATGTCTTTGCCAGAGGCAGAATTTCCCCACCCTTGCCCGATCCGGGCTAAGTAATCTGCTCCAGTTTCCTCTCGGGAGCTTTTGTTCCCTGCAAGCTTTCCGGACAGCTTTGGAGGATGAGAGTGAAAATGGTGGCCTCCCAACTCCGCCCCAGAGGAGCTGAGAACTTGAGGCCCTACTCCTCAGTGCACTCCCAGAGAAAAGCAGTCAATCACTCCCGTCTCCCTGGTCTCCGGCGCACTCCGTGCTCACCCAGCCTGTGACCGAGTGTTTCTATCTCTGGCACACGACCCCATTTGGAGTCTCCAAACCCAGTAGATCTCTGTGGTGCACTCCCATGCTACTCCCCGCCCTGGGGAGGAAGGGGGGTCTCCCCAGATCTGCTGCCTGTTGGGTCTCTGCTGGAAGAGCAGTGGCTTGACTGTGCCATGGATCACGGTTTATTGCAACCCCAAGCTGAGAGACCACTCCTCGGCTCCATCTCTGCAGCCAGCTTCCCTGCTCCGATACCTGTGAGCTCTGCTGTACTCAGTCTTTCTGTGACCCCGAGGGTCCTGAGACCACAGTGTCCCAATGAGGGTTCCACCGCCCACTTAGCCACTGGAGCGACGTCCCTCAGCAGAGCCGACTTCTAAAATTTCCGATTTTGTGCTCTGCTGCTCTCTCACTTGCCGGTAGCGGCTGACAGAGGCCCCCTCCCCCGCTGTCTATTTTCCTGAATATTGGCCTGGGATTCACTTTTCCGCATGTCCTACCTTCCAGAAAGTGGTCACTTTTCTGTTCAGAGTTGCTGCTATTCTTTTCTTCGATCTCCTGTTGAATTCATAGGTGTTCAGAATGGTTTGATCCCTATCTAACTGAATTCCTGGGACCAGACGAAATATAGGTCTCCTACTCCTCCGCCATCTTGCTCCTCCCTACCATCTATTCTTTATCCATTCATCATTCAATGGGCATTTGGACTCTTTTCATAGTTTGGCCATTGTTGATAATGTTGCTATAAACATCAGGGTGTATGTATCCTTTCAAATCAGTGTTTTTGTATCATTTGGGTAAATAATTACTAGTGAAATTGCTGGAACATAGGGTATTTCTAATTTTAACTTTTTGAGGTGACTCCGTACAGTTTTCCAGAGTGGCTGCACAGTTTGCATTCCCACCAACAGTATAAGAGTGTTCCCTTTTTTGTGCATCCTCACTAACACCTGTTGTTTCCTGTCTTGTAAATTTTAGCCATTCTGAGTGGTTTGAGGTGAGATCTCATTGTAGTTTTCATATGTATTTCCCTGATGATGAGTGATGTTGAACATCTTTTTATGTGTCTGTTGGCCATCTGTAGGTCTTCTTTGGAAAAATGTTGATTCATGTCTTCTACCCATTTTTCTAACTGGATTATGTGTTTTTTTGATGTTGAGTTTGAAAAGTTCTTTATATATTTTGGATACCAACCCTTTATCAGATATGTCATTTGAAAAAATCTTCTATTCTGTAGGTTGCCTTTTATTCTTGTTTATTGTTTCCTTTGCTTCACAGAAGTCTTTTATCTTAGTGAAGTCCCCAACAGTTTATTTTTGCTTGTTTCCCTTGCCTCAGGAGACAGATCTAGCAAGAAGTTGCTACAGCCAATGTCAAAGAGGTTGTTGCCTGTGTTCTGTTCAGGGTTTTGATGGTTTTCTGTCTTACATTTAGGTCTTCCATCTATTTTGAATTTATCTTTGTGTATGGTGTGAGAAAGTGGTCCAATATCATTCTTCTGCATGTTTCTGTCCAGTTTTCTCAACACCATTTGTTGAAGGGACTTTTTTTCTGGTGGATAGTCTTTCCTGCTTTGTCAAAGATTAGTTGGCCATATAGTCGTGGGTTCATTTCTGGGTTTTCTATTCTGTTCTATTGATTGATGTGCCTATTTTTGTGCCAGTACCATACTGTCTTGACCAATGCAGCTTTATAATATAACTTGAAGTCTGGAATCATGATGCCTCCAGCTTTGCTTTTCTTTTTCAAGATCACTTTGGCTATTCAAGGTTTTTGTGGTTCCATAAAAATTTTAGGATTGTTTGTTCTAGCACTGTGGAAAATGCTGGTTGTATTTTGATAGGAATTGCATTAAATGTGTAAATTGTTTTGGTTAATATACACACTTTAACAATATTTTTTCTTCCAATCCATGAACATGAAATGTTTTTCCATTATTTTGTGTCATCTTCCATTTCTTTCATCAGTGTTTTATACTTTTCAGAGTAGGGATCTTTTACTTCTTTGATTAGGTTTATTCTTATGTACATTATTGTTTTGGTGCAATTGTAAATGGGGACAATTCCTTGATTTCTCTTTCTGCTGCTTCATTATTGGTATATAAAATGCAACAGATTTCTGTACATTGATTTTATATCTTGCTACTTTACTGAATTCATGAATCAGTTCTAGCAATTTATTTTTTTTGGTAGAGGCTTTTGGGTTTTCTCTATAGCGTGTGATGTCATCTGTAAATAGTGAAAGTTTGACTACTTCCTTGTCAACTTGGATGTCTTTTATTTCTTTTTATTGTCTGATTGTTGTGGCTAGGACTTCCAGTACTATATTAAACAACAGTGGTGAGAGTGGACATCCCTGTTTTGTTCCTGACCATAGAGGAAAATCTCTCTGTTTTCCCAGATTAAAGATGATATTAGCTGTGGGTTTTTCACATAAGACCTTTCTTATGAGGTATGTTCCCTCTATCCCTAGTTTGTTGACGGTTTTTAATCAAGAATGGATGATGTAATTTGTCAAATGCTTTTTCTGCATCTATTGAGATCATATGATTCTAATCCTTTCTCTTATTAATGCAGTGTATCAAGTTGATTGATTTATGTTCATTGAACCACACTTTCAGCCCAGGAATAAATCCCAGCTGATTGTGGTGAGTGATTCTTATTATGTACTGTTTGGATTCAGTTTGCTAGTATTTTATTGAGAATTTTTGCATCCATGTTTATAAGGGATATTGGCCTATAGTTCCCTTTTTTAGTGGAGTCTTTGTCTGGTTTTGGTATCAGGGTAATGTAGGAGTTTGCAAGTTTTCCTTCCATTTCTATTTTTTGGAACAGTTTGAGAAGAATAAGTATTAACTCTATTTTCAATATTTGGTAGAATTTGCATGTGAAGCCATGTGACATTGGACTTTAGTTTGTTGGAAGATTTTTGATTACTGTTTCAATTGCTTTCCTGGTTATGGGTCTATTAAAATTTTCTAATTCTTCCTGTTTCAGTTTTGGTAGTTTTTTATAATTCTAGGAATTTACTCATTTCTCCCAGGTTGTACAATTTGTTGACAAATAGTTTATCATAATATTCTCTTATAATTGTTTGCATTTCTGTGGTGTTCGTTGTTATTTCTCCTCTTTCATTTGTGATTTTATCTATCTGAGTCCTTTCTCTTTGTGATAAGTCTGGCTAGGGGTTTATCAATTTTATTAATTTTATCAAAGAACCAGCTCCTGGTTTCATCAATCTGTTCTACTGTTTTTGTTTGTTTGTTTCTATGTCATTTATTTCTGCTCTAATCTTTATTACTTCCCTTCTGCTGCTGCTTTAGGTTTTGTTGTTCCTTCTCTAGCTCCTTTATGTGTAGGTTTAGGTTGTTTATTGGAGACTGTCCTTGCTTCTTGAAGTAGGCCTATATTGCTATATACTTTCCTCTTAAGATTGCTTTTGCTGCATCCCAAAAGTTTGGGATTTTTAATGTTTTAATTTTCATTTGTTTTCATGTATTTTTTTATTTCTTCTTTGATTTCCTGCTTGACCCATTCATTGTTTAGTAGCATGCTGTTTAACCACCATGTATTTGTGGTCTTTCCAGATTTTTTCTTTTTTTTTTTTTTCCAGATTTTTTCATGTGATTGACTTCAAGTTTCATAGCATTATGGTCAGAAAATATGCATGGTATAATCCCAATCTTTTTGTACTTGTTGAGGCCTGATTTGAGACCTAGTATGTGATCTCTTCTGGAGAATGTCCCACGTGCACTAAAAAGAATATGTATTCTGCTGCTTTAGGATGAGATGCTCTGAATATATGTTAAGTCTATCTGGTCCAGTGTGTCATTCAAAGCCATTGTTTCTTTACTGATTTTCTGCTTAGATGATCTGTCCATTGATGTAAGTGGGGTGTTAAAGTCCCCTACTACTACTGTATTATTATCAATGAGTTCCTTTATGTTTGCTATTAATTGCTTTATATATTTGGGTGCTCCCATATTGATGCCAAAAATGTTTATATTTGTTAGATCTTCTTGTTGGATAGTCCCCTTTATGATGATATAGTGTCCTTCTTCAACTCTTGTTATGATCTTTGGTTTAAATCTAGTTTGTCTGATATAACTATTGCTACTCTGGTTTCTGTTGATGTCCATTTGCATGATAAATATTTCTCCATCCTCTCACTTTCAATCTACAGGTATCCTTAGGTCTAATGTGAGTCTCTTGTCAGTAGCATGGAAATGGATCTTGTTTTTTCTTTTTTTTTTTAAATCCATTCTGTTACCCTAATTCTTTTGACTGGAGTTTTAGTCCAATTATATTCAGATTAATTATTGAAAGATATGTATTCAGTGCCATTTTATTAGTTGTTTTGTTCTTGTTTCTGAAGATTTGCTCTGTGCCTTTCCTATCTTTGTCACTTTTTCCTTCCCTTTCCTCTCAGTGTGTCTCCTTTAATATTTCTTGTAGGGCTGGTTTAGTGGCAGGATCTCTTCTAGTTGTTGTGTTGTTGTTGTTGTTGTTGCTGTTTTCTGGGAAACACTTTATTTCTCCTTCTGATCTGAATTATAGCCTTGCTGGAGAGTGTTCTTAGCTGCAGATTTTTCCCATTCAGCATGTTGAATATATCATGCTATTCCCTTCTGGCTTGACAATTTTCTATTGATGGCTCTGCAGCTAGCCTTGTGGCTCTTCCCTTGTAAGTTAGGCACATCTTTTGTCTTGCTGCTTTTAGTTTTTGTTTGTTTGTTTTTCTATATTTTGCAAATTTAATTACAATATGTCTTGGTTTTGGTTTGCTTTTGTTGATATTGATGGGAGTTCTGCTCTTTCTGGATCTGGATGTCTGTTTCCTTCTCCAGATTAGGCAAGTTTTCAGCTATGATTTCCTGAAATAATTTTTCTTCTCCCTTTTCTCTCTGTTCTACTTCTGAGACTCCTGTAATACAAATGTTAATAGGTTTGAGAGAGTCATTGAGCTCCCTAAGTCTATTCTCATATTCCATAATTCTTCTTTCTCTCTTTTGCTCAGCTTCATTATTTTCCATTATTTTATCTTCCATATCACTTATTCATTCCTCTGCTTCTTCCATGCTTGTGTTAATTACATCAAGTCTATTTTAAATCTGTTATTATAGTTTTCATTTCTGACTGATTGTTTTTTAACTCTTTTTTCTCTACAATAGGGCCTCCCTGAAGACTACCATTCTTTTCTTAAGTCCAGAGAGTATCCTTAAAATTGTTGCTTCAGATTCTCCATCAGGCATATTATTTATATCTGTTTCACTTAGATCTCTGGCCTTGACCTTATCTTGTTCTTTCATTTGGGATGAATTCTTCTGTCTCAGGATTTTCTAAGTCTTTGCCTTCTTCTGTGTGTTAGAATAGTCTATTATATCTCCTGCTCCTGAGGGTAATGGCTTTATGAAGAAGTGGTCATAGTGTCTAGGGCCTGGTGCTTCTGGGATGTCTCTGGCATGTCTTGCCTGTGCTCAGCTGTAGTGTTTTGGCTGTTCTATCCTTCAGGTCAGTCTCTTCAGAGGCTTTCTTTGCCTACAATGGGCAGTGTTTGGTCTTTGGTCAGAATGTGGTGAGTTTTAACTAGGTGTGCTCTGGTCTGCTTGTTAAGTGAGACCTGGTAGTACTCCAAGTAGAACTGAAGTCCTACAGAACTATCTGGTTGGGAGATGTGGTTGGGCAGCAGTTTGTCCTGGTATTCTGGGGAAGGGGGCTGATGCTCTGGGTTGAGACAAGCTTGAAGGAGAAGGGCAGTACCACCAGAGTGCTGGGGTTTGGGACTTGGTGTAAGGAGGTTATGCAGTCAATGTTGGCACTGTACTGTTTACCATGGGTGGCTCTGCATTTATGCTGAAGGGTAGGTGAGGGAAATGGCTCCAGCCAGCTCCTTTGTCCCTATAGAGACACCTCCATGAATGCTGCCTCTCAGGGTAGCACTTGAAAAAGAGCAAATAATCTCTCCCCTGTGTGAACCATGCATTTTTTCAGATCACTGTTTCCACACTGTCTGCCTCTTCGTTGTTTGACTCCTTTCTCGCAGTAGCAGCACAGTGCCCTCTAGGCTCTATCTCAGCCAAGCCTGTTGACTTTTGAAACTCCAGGGTTTTGGGACATGGTGTTGGCAGGGACCTGCACTGGTCTTCTGGGGGGAGGATCTCACCCCTCAGGGACTGAGGTAAGCTTGACTGAGAAGGGCAGTCACACCAGAGCACAGAAGTGTGGGACCTGGTGTAAGCTAGTTAGGTAGGCAGTGCCTGAGCTGAGCTGCCTTCTACAGGTGGCTCTGTGTTCATGCTGAGAGGTGGGTGATGGAAGTGGCACCAGCCAGCTTCTTTGTTCTGGGAGAGGCATCTCTGTGAACACTACACCTCAGGGACCTGCTACAAAAAGAGTGCATAAATTCGACCCTGTGTGCCCTAGGTGGACTTCACATTGCTGTTTCCATTCTGTTTGCTCCTGGGTTGTTTGCCTGCCTTCTCTACAGGAGTAGGCCAGTGCCCTCAAGGCTTTATCCCAGCCAAGCCTGCGACCATTAAAACTCCAGTCTTTAAGCCCCATGTTTGCAAGAACTCATGAAAATCGGCCCCACTCATTTTCCCAGCCAATGGCTTTGGGAAAGTGTTCTCCTTTTACATTCATCTGTGTACTCCTCTCTCTCTCTGTTCTGCACAACCATGTCTCCCTCCCCTCTGCAGCACCTGTGATTTGTTTCTTTCCCAAACTACATCTCTGCATTTCCTACCTTCTTTGATGTAGCTTCTTCTCTCCCTTTACATGTGTATTTTGTTCTGTCAGTGTTCAGGTTGATTTCTGGGGTATTCAGAATGATTTGATAGTTATCTAGTTGTGTTCAAGGGACAAGATAAACCTAGGGTCCTCCTACTATGCCACTATCCTACTTCCCCTAGTTTTGGATAACCTTAACACAAACAAAAAGACTGTAAAGATGTCTATAAATGAAAAAAAAAGAATAAAAGTCTATTCATTGCCACTAATTCTAAACTACATTTGACACACCAAAATTTGAAGATCTTAAAATAATTTAGAAAAAACTCCTAATGGGTTTTGATCTGATAGAATTCAGTTTTAATAACATATAATAAAATTTTTCTAAATCTAAGAAATAATAAAATGGAAATGTCTAATTTTTGTGATAAAATATGCACAATATTTATAATTTCAACTACTTAAATGTATAGTTAATTAATATTAAGTAAATTCATATTGCTGTGAAAGCATCATAGTATTCATCTCCAGAAAACATTTTCATCATCCCAAATTGAAACTCTACACCTATTAAATAATAGCTCACCATTCTTCTATTCCCCTAGCCCACAGTAATCACTATTCTGCTTTCTGTCCCTATAAATTTGATTATTCTAGATACTTTATAGAAACAGAATCATACAATACTTGTCCTTTTCAGTCTGGCTTATTTCACATAGTTTATGTCTCCAAGATTTGTCCATTTTATAGCCTGTGTCAGAATTTCATTCCTTTATAAGGATGACTAATATTGTATTGTAGTTACATGCCCATTTGTATATCCATTCATCCATCCACAGGCATTTGGGTTGTTTCCACCTTTGGACTATTGTGGAAAATACTGCTATGAACATGGATATACAAATATCTGTTTGAATTCCTGTTTTCAGTTCTTTTGGGTATATACCCAGAAGTAGAATTGCTGCATGATACAATTTTTATATTTAATCTTTTGAGAAACCACCATACTATTCCCATAACAACTATACCACTTAAATTCCCAGCAGCAATGTACTGGGGTACTCGTATTACTCAGGGTTCTTCAGAGAAACATAACCAGCTTTTATATAGATATGAGAGAGAGTCTGAGAGAGAACAGGCCTTATGTTAAGGAACTGGCTCTTACAATTGTGGAGGTACACATCCAAAATCTGCAGAACAGGCCAACAGGTTGAAAACCCAGGGAAGAGTTGCAGTACAAGTCAAAAGGCAGAATGCTAGTAGAATTCCTCGTTTCTTGGGGGAGGTCAGTCTTTGTTTTATTAAGGCCTTCGGCTGACTGGGTGAGGCCCACTGACATTATGGATGGTAATCTTTACTAAATGTCCCCTAGTTTAAAGGTTAATTTCATCCAAAAACACCTTCACAGAAACATATGAAATAATTGAACAAATATCTGGGCACCACAGGCCACCCAAGTTGATACATAAAATTAGCCATCATAAGCTTACCCTTTGCCACCTTGGCACACAAACACATCTCCTTAAATTATATTTAATCTTTAAATAAAGGAAGTAACAATATATTTCCAACTAACATGATACAATTATCCTGGATACAACTTAAAATGCGCTAAGTCTTTCCCCAGAAGAGGATGTAAAGTCCTTGGGTGATGTTTAATCTTTTCCTTTGTATCCCCTAATTAAATACTATGCAGTATGGTGTAAATTATCCATACTTAAAAGCTATGTTCTGAAATCAGGGGCACCTGGGTGGCATAGTCAATTAAGCATCTGACTCCTGGTTTCAGCTCAAGTCATGATCTCAGAATCGTTAAGATTGAGCCCTGTATCAGGCTCAGTGCTCAATATGTAGTCTGCTTAAGACTCTTTTCCTTGGTCCCCCCTCTCTAAAATAAATAAATCTTTTAAAAAACTATGTTATAAAATCAATACATCTTATGTTTCATGATAAGGACATAAAAGGAGGAAGAAAACAAAGGTATTTGATACACATACAAACATATTCATAACAAAATAAGGAAGTAATACTCATGACAATTAAAGTCTTAGTTGTTGTAACTGACCACATGGTCACAGCTGGGAGTTATCATTACCTTTTTCTACTATCCATTCTGTATTACCTTTGTTCTCAGAAAGGACTGCATCTGATTCTGGTTGTTTACCTGGTGGGATGACTCACACTTTAATTCTTAAAGGGTCTGGGCCATTAGTAATCCTACCAAAATTAGGTTATTGTAGTTTTCCATTGACCTTAATCACAGTGCATGATAATAATAGGAGACATATTAAGGGACATCCTGTATTCCAGAAATATTGGAGTAGCAGTCCAATTTCTCCTTGGTGCTCAAGATCAATCAAAACCCAAATTAGTTTGCTAGGGTTGTGTGATGGTTAATTTTATGTGTCAATTTGGCTGGGCCACGAAATGCCCAGATATATGGTCAAACATTATTCTGGGTATGTCACTGAGGGTGTTTGTGAATAAGAGTAACATTTGAATCTGTAGACTGAATAATGTAGATTGTCCTCCCTAATATGGGTGGGTCTCATATTATCAGTTGAAGACCCAAATAGAACAAAAAGTCTGACTTTCCTCTTAAGAAGAAAAAATTCTTCTTGCCTGATTGTCTTCAAATTGGGATACTGGGGTTTTTACCTTTTTTGGACTTAAACTGAAACACTGGCTCTTCCTGTGTTGAGTCTGCGTCCTTTAGACTGAACCGACACCATCAGCTTTCCTGATTCTCAGGCCTTCAGACTCGAAATGGAACTAAACCATCAGATCTCCTGGGTCTCCACCTTGCCTCTTGTCTCTGCAGATCTTGGGACTTAATCCTTATAATGAATCATAGTAGTGATAATAAATACATGTTTATTATATATATATATAATTTGTACATATAATTATATATTTATTTATCATAAAGAGTAATATTTCTTTCTTTCTTTCTTTCTTTCTTTCTTTCTTTCTTTCTTTCTTT
>NW_023270513.1:20197215-20201213 GCF_011800145.1 Mirounga leonina
CTTTCTTTCTTTCTTTCTTTCTTTCTTTCTTTCTTTCTTTCTTTCTTAAGGACTATGACTTATCATTAGATTTCTCCAGAGAAACAGAATCAATAGGATGTGTGTGTATGTGTGTGTGTGCATGTTCTATTCATCTGGAGAATCTTGATTAATACAATGACACTACATGTAAAAAAACATGCATGCTATAAACATTAACAACTTTACACCTACAACTAAATTACTATCCTTGGTTAGTTTACAGCTATCTTTGCCCCTGCTATTCATGATGACCCTCTCCCCTGATTTGGTCCTCTCCAAAACATAAGCACCATACCTTGAAATATTTCATCTTAGAATAAATAGCTTTAGAAGGATATGGCATTAAAGAGGCCATGTGATGTGATGAGCACTGGGTGTTATATGCGACTGACAAATTATTGAACTCTACATCTGAAACTAATGATGTACTATATATTGGTTAATTGAATTTAAATAAAAAAATAAAAATAAAAAAAAGAAGAAGGATATGAGATATACAAAGGAGTGTCTTGACTAAAGTAAAGGATGAAAATAAAGCAGAAAAGTACTTTTCTTGTGACCTGAAATACTGATTGAAACTAACTGAGCTATACATACTTGGGGAAAGATGGAAGGAAAGAAAGAAAATAATGAGAGGAAAACAGGATTTTAAACATCTGCCAACTCAAGGCAATAACTAACTAATAAAAAATAGAAAGAAAATAATAAAATTAAAATACAAATAAAGAAAACAGAAAAAGGGGCGCCTGGGTGGCTCAGTCGTTAAGCGTCTGCCTTTGGCTCAGGTCATGGTCCCAGCGTCCTGGGATCGACCCCACATTGGGCTCCCTGCTCAGCGGGAAGCCTGCTTCTCCCTTCTGCCACTCCCCCTGCTTGTGTTCCCTCTCTCGCTGTGTCTCTCTCTGTCAAATAAATAAATAAAATCTTTAAAAAAAAACAAAAAAGAAAAGAAAACAGAAAAAAGCACAGATGATATTTATTTTTATTTATTTTTATTTATTTTTATTTTTTGAGAGAGATAGAGCATGCACATATGAGAGCAGGGGCGAGGAGGGGCAGAGGGAGAGGGAGAGGGAGAGAGAGACTCTTCAGCAGACTCCACACCCAGGATGGAGGCTGACAGGGGACTCAATCTCACAACCCTGAGATCATGATCTGAGGCAAAATCAAGAGTCAGACACTTAAACAACTGAGCCACCAACCAGGTGCCTGGATGATATTTATTTTTTAAAAAGGCCTGTGAAAAGGAGTCCTCATGGGCAGAGTGATCAAATGTTTTCTGTAACCAGAAAAGCCTTGGAGAAGGCTTTTAAATAAGGAGAATTTACTGGTACTTCAAAATAAGCAAATTCATGTAGTTCTTGCTCCTAATTATATAAATAAACACTAAAATTAATCATTAGCATGTAACATATTCCCTCCTATGTCAGTTTTCTAAAAACCAGAAAATACTTCACCCTTATATGAAAATGAAGATGAGACATGAAAAACAAGTAGGAGCAGGAAAAAATAAATAAAATAGTATATGGGAAGGTATTATACAATATTGCAAGATACACTGTCTCTGCACTCTAGACATTTCCTGTTTATATCAAGAAGATGGGCTACATTTCTCTCTCTCTTTCTCTCTCTCTCTCTCTCTTTTTACATTAAATAGCTATTTTAGCCAAACTCCTTTTTCAGTATCTTAACTCAAAACCACAGGCTGGAGAAAGAGATAGGATTTACATGTTCATGTCCAGTGAGAAGTCAACAAGAATTTGTTCTTTATTTTGTTTCAGCTTGGGTGATGTCTGGGAATTAAGTAATTAAGCAACAATGCCTGGGTTATATCAATTTTTTCTATAAAGATAAGGAAGGTTATAGTTCTCCATGTTTTTCTTCATTAGCGTGTGCTTGTCAAAATAATTTAATAAAATTTATTTAAGGGGGAAATAGTAAATCTAATTCAGTGTGTCAGGATGTAGAAAATTGCTCCATGAATGAAGATAAAAAGGAAAGATAGCTCCAAATTGATTTTTTTTCATATCAGTATACCTTGCTCTATATTTTCAGATACTAATGTCTCTTTTCTCTTTTCAAATTTTTATTTAAAATTTACTTAACATACAGTGCAATATTTGTTTCAGGAGCAGAATTCAATGATTCATCACTTATATGCAATACCCAGTGCTCATCATAACAAGTACCCTCCTTAATACCTATCACCCATCTAGCCCATCCTCACCCACATCCCTCCATCAACGCTCAGTTTGTTCTCTATCATTAAGAGACTTATGGTTTAGGGATGCCTGGATGGCCCAGTCAGTTAAGAGACTGCTTTGGCTCTGGTCATGATCCTGGGGTCCTGGGATCGAGTGCCGCATCTGGCTTCTTGCTCAGTGGGGAGCCTGCTTCTCCCTCTGCCTGCCACTCTGTGCTCTCTCTCTCTCTCTGACAAATAAATAAAATCTTAAAAAAAAGTCTCATGACTTGGGTTGCCTGGCTCAGGTCATGATCTCAGGACCCTGAGTTTGAGCCCCATGTCAAGCTCCCTGCTCAGCGGGGACTCTGCTTCTCCCTCTCCCTTCTTCTCCCTCTCCCTCTGTCCCTCCCCACCACTTGTCCTCTGATTGTGGTGAGTAATTCTTTTAATGTACTGTTGGATTCCATTTGCTAGTATCTTGTTTGAGAATTTTTGCATCCATGTTCATAAGGGATATTGGCCTGTATTTCTCCTTTTCAGTGGGGTCTTTGGTTTTGGAATCAAGGTAATGCTGGCCTTATAGAAGGAGTTTGGAAGGTTTCCTTCCATTTCTATTTTTTGGAACAGTTTCAGATGAATAGGTATTAACTCTTCTTTAAATGTCTGGTAGAATTCCCCTGGGAAGAACTCCTGCCCTGGAATTTTGTTTGTTGGGAGATTTTTCATTACTGTTTCAATTTATTTGCTGGTTATGGATCTGTTTAAATTTTCTATTTCTTCCTGTTTCAGTTTAGGTAGTTTGTGTGTTTCTAGGACTACTAATGTCTTAATTTTTAATTTCCACTGCATTATAGGTATAATGGCTGCCTTTAAATCTTATTTTTCATCCTAGTTCAATTTTTTCTTCCTGTAAAAGAGTGTCATCATATATGCAAATACCCCTTTAAATGTAGTGTAAATAAATATATAAGTTGCAATATAGATCATCACCATTGGGCATTCCATAGATTTTCTTTTTTTAAATTTGCTATACAGAGTTTTATCCAGCATACTACTTTTTACTAAACCAGCTGACAGCCATAAATAAAATGGGTACTGCTTTTTAAAAACTAGTTCTTTGAAGCACTAAAAAGAAGTAAAAGAATGACTATGATTTAAAAAAGAAAAATTATACTTGCTTTTTCTTTTCCAGATAACTGGAACAGTCAAACATTCTGAGGTCTTAAAGTCTAAATCACTATATATGATTAAATTATCCAGGCATGGCTCTAAGACCTCTGGGATTTTACCTGCATAGTTTGGTGTAGTTACTTATAGATGGCATTGCCCATTATCTTGGTTTGTAAGTAAAGCTGTACTCTTTTTTTTTTTCTTTAAGACTTATTTTTTTTTATTCTTATGTTAATCCCCATACATTACAACATTAGTTTTAGATGAAGTGTTCCATGATTCATTGTTTCTGCACAACACCCAGTGCTCCATGCAGAATGTGCCCTCCTCAATACGCACCACCACACTAACCCATCCTCCCACCCCCCTCCCCTCTAGAACCCTCAGTTTGTTTTTTAGAGTCCATCGTCTCTCATGGTTCATCTACCCCTCCGATTTCCCCCGCTTCATTCTTCCCCTCCCGCTACCTTCTTCTTCTTCTTCTTCTTCTTTTTTTTTCTTAACATATATTGCATTATTTGTTTCAGAGGTACAGATCTGAGATTCAAGAGTCTTGCACAATTCACAGCGCTTACCAGAGCACATACCCTCCACAGTGTCTATCACCCAGTCCCCCCATCCC